>NC_136072.1:184037529-184265029 GCF_964261635.1 Lissotriton helveticus | reverse complement strand
TGCACTAGAGGTGACAGAGGGGACCCAAGGCGCGAAAGTGCCCGACCTCCTGGAGCCCTCGCTCGGATCCGGGAGGCAAATGGCACCTCATCGGGACTTCCAGGGAAGTTCGGCCATCTGGTCGCCCCCATTGGAAAGCATTGCGGGCCACCAGATGGCCGAGGCGATCCGGGCGACCAGATGGCCGAGGGGATACTGGTGACTAGATGGCCGAGGGGATACGGGGGACCAGATGGCCGAGGGGACACGGGGGACCAGATGGCCGGGCATGAAAGGGACGCCATCTGGTCGCCCCGTGCCCCGACGAAGGAGGGAGCAGGCGCCCGGGGCATGGTGGGCCGGAGGCCCGGGGCCCCAGCCGGGCCACAGCCATGGAGGCTGCCAGGGGCCGGCGGGCCCTCCGACCCGGGGCCCGCTTACACCTTGACAAGCAGGGGAGGCCTGCAAGGGACCGACGGACCCCTGTCCTGGGCCCTGGGTGGAGCGGCAGCCCGGGGGACCGGGCCCAGGGCCGGTGCGCCCGACCCGGGGCCCCGACCGGGCCCCTGGACCCAGCCGGGGCTCCCAGGCCCGGAGGCGCAGGGGAAGCCTCCCCGGGCCCGCCGGACCCCGTCCCGGGCACCCTGCCCCGCGGCAGGACCCAGGACAGAGCCTGGGGTGGGGAGGCCACCCTCCCCGGGGCCCTCAGGGGCCCCGGCTGGGGCTCCTGAACCCAGCCAAGCACGGGGAGGCTCCCCGGGCACCACGGAACCCCGTCCCGGGACTTTGGCAGTGCAGCAGGCCGGGGGACAGGGCCCAGGGCCGGAGCACCCCACCCGGGGCCCCGGCCGGGCCCCTGGACCCAGCCGGGGCTCCCAGGCCCTGGAGGCGCAGGGCGAGCCTCCCCGGGCCAGCCGGACCCCGTCCCGGGCACCCTGCCACGCGGCAGGACCCAGGACGGAGCCCGGGGTGGGCAGGCCGCCCTCCCCGGGCCCTCAGGGGCCCCGGATGGAGCTCCTGAACACAGACAAGCAAGGGGAGGCTGCCCGGGCACAACGGAACCCCTTCCCGGGCCCTTGGCAGTGCGGCAGGCTGGGAGACAGGGCCCAGGGCCGGAGCACCCGACCCGGGGCCTGACCGGCCCCTGGACCCAGCCGGGGCTCCCAAGCCCGGAGGCGCATGGGACACCTCCCCGGACCCATGGAGCCCGACCTTCGGCATTGAGCCATGCCGTTGGCCTGGAGATGGGTGCCCCGAACGCCCGGGGGAGGTCTGTCCGGGACACATGGAGCCCGTCCTGGGCATTGAGCCATGCCGTTGGCCTGGAGAAGGGAGCCCCCGGACGCCCGGGGGAGGACTGCCCGGTACCCGTGGAGCCCTTCCCGGGTACTTTGCAACGCCGTTGGCCTCCTGGAGATGGGTGCCCCCGATGCCCGGGGGCGGGCTGCCCGGGACCCATAGAGCCCGTCCTGGGCACTTTTATATGCCGGCGGCCTGGAGGTGGGTGCCCTGGACGCACGGGGGAGGCCTGCCCGGGACCCGTGGAGCCCTTCCCGGGTACTTTGCCAATGCCGTTGGCCTCATGGAGATGGTTGCCCCGGACGCCCGGGGGAGGCCTGCGCGGGACCCATGGAGCCCGTCCTGGGCATTGAGCCATGCCGTTGGCCTGGAGATGGGAGCCCCGGATGCATGGAGGAGGACTGCCCGGTACCCGTGGATCCCATCCTGGGCACTGTGACATGCCGTCGGCCTGGAGGTGGGAGCCCCGGACGCCCGGGAGCGGGCTGCCCGGGACCCATGGAGCACGTCCTGGACACTTTGACATGCCGTCGGCCTGGAGGAGGGTGCCCCGGACGCCCGGGGGAGGCCTGTCCGGGACCCGTGGAGCCCTTCCCGGGTACTTTGCCAATGCCGCTGGCATCATGGAGATGGGTGCCCCGGATGCCCGGGGGAGGACTGCCCGGTACCCGTGGAGCCCTTCCCGGGCACTTTGCAACGCCGTTGGCCTCCTGGAGATGTGTGCCCCGAACGCCCGGGGGGGAGGGCTGCCCGGGGCCCATGGAGCCCGTCCTGGGCAGTGTGACATGCCGTCGTCCTGGAGATGGGAGCCCCGGACTCCCGGGGGAGGGCTGCCCGGGACCCATGGAGCCCTTCCCGGGTACTCTGCCATCCCGTTGGCCTCCTGGAGATGGGTGCCCAGGACGCCCGGGGGAGGTCTGTCCAGGGCCCATGGAGCCCGTCCTGGGCAGTGTGACATGCCGTCGGCCAGGAGGTGGGAGCCCCGGACGCCCGGGGAGGGCTGCCCAGGACCCATGGAGCCCTTCCCGGGTACTTTGCCATCCCGTTGGCCTCCTGGAGATGGGTGCCCCGGACGCCCGGGGGAGGTCTGTCCGGGACACGTGGAGCCCGTCCTGGGCATTGAGCCATGTCGTTGGCCCGGAGAATGGAGCCCCCGGACGCCCGGGGGAGATGTTGCCCAGGCATATCTTATCTGGTCCCCCAGGCAGAGAACCACCAGCCCTGTAGGGGTGTCCGGGCGTACACTGCCCCTAGTAATCCGGAGGGAAATTACCCCCCTTTCTTGTAATCCGTGCACGCGAGGTGACAGAGGGGACCCAAGGGGTGAAAGTACCCGACCTCATGGAGACCTTGCTGGGATCGGGGAGGCAAATGGCACCTCATCGGGACTTCCAGGGAAGCCCGGCCATCTGGTCGCCCCATTGGAAAGCATCGCGGGCGACCAGATGGCCGAGCGGAAACGTGCGACCAGATGGCCGGGATCGAAAGGACTCCCAGCTCCCCATCCATCCCAAGCCTTCGCGGTAGGGTTCCTGACTGCCTGCCCACGCAAGGCAGGGCTCTTGGACCCCGGCTGGGCCTCAGGCGCAGGTTGGACCACCGGAGCTCTAGGGCCCGGACGACCTGGGGGAGGAATGCCCAGGACCCGTGGAGCCCATCCTGGGTACTTTGACATGCCGTCGGCCTGGAGGTGGGTGCCCCGGACGCCCGGGGGAAGCTGCCCGGGACCCATGGAGCCCGTCCTGGGTACTTTGACATGCCGTCGGCCTGGAGGTGGGTGCCCCGGACGCCCGGGGGAAGCTGCCCGGGACCCATGGAGCCCGTCCTGGGTACTTTGACATGCCGTCGGCCTGGAGGTGGGAGCCCCGGACGCCCGGGGGGAGGTCTGCCCGGGACCCATGGAGCCCGTCCTGGGTACTTTGCCAATGCCGTTGGCCTCATGGAGATGGGTGCCCCGGACGCCCGGGGGGAGGTCTGCCCGGGACCCATGGAGCCCTTCCCGGGTACTTTGCCGATGCAGTTGGCCTCATGGAGATGGGTGCCCCGGACGCCCGGGGGAGGTCTGCCCGGGACCCATGGAGCCCGTCCTGGGTACTTTGCCAATGCCGTTGGCCTCATGGAGATGGGTGCCCCGGGCGCCCGGGGGAGGTCTGCCCGGGACCCATGGAGCCCGTCCTGGGTACTTTGCCAATGCCGTTGGCCTCATGGAGATGGGTGCCCCGGACGCCCGGGGGAGGTCTGCCAGGGACCCGTGGAGCCCGTCCTGGGTACTTTGCCAATGCCGTTGGCCTCCTGGAGATGGGTGTCCCGGACGCCCGGGGGAGGACTGTCCCGGACTCATGGAGCCCGTCCTGGGCACTTTGACATGCCGTCGGCCTGGAGGTGGGAGCCCCGGACGCCCGGGGGAGGGCTGCCCGGGACCCATGGAGCCCGGCCTGGAGCCCCCAGACACCCAGGGGAGGACCACCGTCAAAACCATGGAGCCCGACCTGAGCACTCTGCCATGCCGTCAGCCTGGATGGAGCCCCGGACGCCTGGGGGACGAATGCCCGGGACGCATGGAGCCCGTCCTGGGCACTTTTCTATGCCGTCGGCCGGGATGGAGCCCCGGACGCCCGGGGGACGACTGCCCAAGAGCCATGGAGCCCGTCCTGGGCAATTTGACATGCCGTCGGCCTGGAGGAAGGAAGCCCCGGGTGGCCTAGGGAGGTGTTACCCAGGCATAGCCCATCTGGTCCCCCGGACAGAGAACCACCAGCCTTGGAGGGGTGTCCGGGCATACCCTTCTCCCTAGTAATCCGGAGGAAAATTACCCCCTTTTCTTGTAATCTGTGCACGCAAGGAGACAGAGGGGACCCAAGGCGCGAATGTACCCGACCTCCTGGAGCCCTCGCTGGGATCCGGGAGGCAAATGGCACCTCATCGGGACTTCCAGGGAAGTTCGGCCATCTGGTCGCCCCATAGGAAAGCGTTGCGGGCGACCAGATGGCCGGGACCGAAAGGACTCCCTACTTCCCACCCCGAGCCTTCGCGGTAGGGCTTCTGCCTGCCCACGCCGGGCAGGGTTCGCGGACCCTGGCTGGGCCTCAGGCGTAGGGTGGACCACCGGCGCTCTCGGGCCTGGACGCCCGGGGGTGGACTGCCTGGGACCCATGGAGCCCGTCCATGGTCGGACTCCCAATTCCGACAAATTCCTATGGACTCCCAATCCCGAAACAAATTTGTACGGACTCCCAATCCTGACGGACTCCATATCCCAGTAGGAAGAGGTGTGGCGCCGCGGCTAGGGCGACTGACTCTGGCTTCTGGGGATCATGGTTCGATCCCCGGCACTGGCGGCAGATTATCTCAGCACCATGTGACTCTGGGCAATAGCTTGCTTAATCTTCCCGACGGTCCCCAGCGCCTAGAGACCCTTACGGGTGGTTGTGCGCTTTACAAATGTGGATATTATTATTATTATTATTATTATTATTATTATTATTATTATTATCCCGAAACAAATTCGTACGGACTCCCAGTCCCAAAACAAATTCGTACGTACTTCCAATCCCGAAACAAATTCGTACGGACTCCCAATCCCGAAACAAATTCGCACGGACTCCCAATCCCGAAACAAATTCGTACGGACTCCCAATCCCGAAACAAATTCGCACGGACTCCCAATCCCGAAACAAATTCGTACGGACTCCCAATCCCGACAAATTCGTACGGACTCCTAACCTTCCGACCGGATCGGAATCGAGCCAAAAGTGTAGTACATTTTTTTTATTTATTATATGGTAAGTATGACTAAATAAATGTGGTTTGTGATCACCCTTTGCTTTAAGCTCACTAACATTTTCTTAATCTACCACACTCCTGTGTCTTTACTCTGCTTCACACACTTATTCTTATTCTACATGTTTACTCCCCTTTTCCGATTTCCCATCTCATATTCAACTTCATTCGATCCCTATTCTTTACTTCACTTACCCTCTGTTCCCTTCCTTTGCTTCTTCACTCATTCTCTTTTTCTTAATTATTTACCTTACTCCTACACATACACCTCATCCCCCTCCCAACACATACACACACCTCTAACATACATCCCACACACATACCACACACACACCTCATACACACAAAAAACCTCCCACACACACTCCTCAAAAACACACACACATTCCATACACACACATACATCCCACACATATACCCCCACACCCACACACCCCTGACACATATCTCACACACCCTCACCTCTACCCACACCGAAACACCCCACACAGCCACAACCACAGAAACACCTTACACACCGACACCCCGACCTACACCCACTGACTCCCTATAACTCACACAAACTGCATTATTTATCTTTGTTTGCTCCTTACTTTTTACCTTTTCTCTCTATTTTTCGTTCACTACTTCTATGTCCTCAGAGCCTCACTCTCCTTGTGTTATGTTCACTTGTGTTTATCTACCTTCTATAATTTCTTTTACGACAACTTCACTGCTCCTCTCTCATCGTTCTTCATCCCATTTCTTTTACTCTAGTTCCATTACTATCCCTCATTTCCTTTCTTTCAATGTCCTTCTCTTTACTTTCATCACCAAATTATTTTCTCTCAGTACCACTATTTTAGTCGTCTTCTCCTCTCTTTCCTTTTTTTGATCCCTTACTCATTTCCTTTTCTCACTCATTGTACTCCACCTCACTCAGTTTTTCTCTTAGTGTGTCTCTCTACTAACTTCCTCACTCCATTTCCCTCAATCGTTGTATATTATCATCTCTCCCTTCATCCTTTCATTCTATGAGTGTTCTTCACTTACTCTAAGTTATCGTCTATTCCTCATTCTTCTAAATGCATCCTTAATTAGACAGTTTTCTGTCTCAGTCATTATCTTTTTACTTACTACTGTTTCCTGATTTAGTTCTGGTAACTCACATTGTTTTAGTATCTTTCTTACCTTCATTTCATTTCTCTGTTCTTCTCTCTCTTTTTCTCAGTGAATCTATTTGCCTTACTCTTTGTAATTTGCTCTCCTTCTATTTCTTTTTCCCTCTTTTTGTCCTTCTACCTTAGTTTATTTCCCTTTCTGTGTTCTTCACTCTAACTTTATTTCTAAATAGAGCGTTATGATTTTTAACCTCTTCATTTGGATCTTTTAATTCAAAATACATATTTTACTAATTATAACTTATTTTTTCTTCTCTCTTTCACAGATACAAAGTGTAGTAAAAAAAATGTATTTATTATATGGTAAGTATGACTAGAAAAATGTAGTTTGTGATCACCCTTTGCTTTAAGCTCACTAACATTTTCTTAATCTACCACACTCCTGTGTCTTTACTCTGCTTCACTCACTTATTCTTATTCTACATGTTTACTCCCCTTTTCCGATTTCCCATCTCATATTCAACTTCATTCGATCCCTATTCTTTACTTCATTTACCCTCTGTTCCCTTCCTTTGCTTCTTCACTCATTCTCTTTTTCTTAATTATTTACCTTACTCCTACACATACACCTCATCCCCCTCCCAACACATACACACACCTCTAACATACATCCCACACACACACCACACACACACCTCATACACACAAAAAAACCTCCCACACACACTCCTCAAAAACACACACACATTCCATACACACACATACATCCCACACATATACCCCCACACCCACACACCCCTGACACATATCTCACACACCCTCACCTCTACCCACACCGAAACACCCCACACAGCCACAACCACAGAAACACCTTACACACCGACACCCCGACCTACACTCACTGACTCCCTATAACTCACACAAACTGCATTATTTATCTTTGTTTGCTATTTCACTCAAACCCATTCAGGTACCGTTACCTTTTATTTTCTCTGTCCTTTGTGTTTGTCACTCCCCATCTCTTATCCTAATTCAATTTTTCACTCTCTTTCACCCCTCTTTACTCATACTAACTGGTCTTTTCTTACCCTCCCTCACCGTTCTTCATTTATCTCAGTTACGCCACTACCGTTCATTCTCAATTTTTTTCTGTCCTATCTTTTTCTTTCAACACCCACTCACATTCTCCCACTATCTCTAGTTTAGTGTTCTTCCTCTCTCTTCCCTTCTTTTGCTCCTTTAGTGATTTTACTTTTCTCATTTTTACCCTATTACACTTTGTCTGTTTTTAACTATGTAGTAAACAATCCCTCTGTGTTTCTCCCTCTAGCTCTCTTTATCTTAACATTACTCTCTTTGTGTTCTTCCCTCATGCAAACTCCTTCATTATTTTTTTTTCTTTTTTTTTTTGGTGCGCTCCCCGGTGCGCGCCCTGCTGCACGTACCGGTACGCGTACCCTGCAGAAAAAAGATTGACACAGATTATTTAAAAATATAGGTTTAAAGTAAAGGTAGTTCTAAAAAGAACAGTTTTTTTTCTTCTTTTTGTTGTTTTATATTTTTTTAATGTTTTTTTGAACATTTTGTACTTTTTTGGGCTTTTCTGAACACTTTTATATTTTTTTGTATTTTTTATGGGGAGAAACAAAAAACAGGGAATTGTAAATGGCTCAACTGGAGCATGAAAAAAATCAGGAAAAATTAGTTTTTTTTTGGACATTTATGGTTATCACCAGAAACCATGATAAGTTAAATGCTTTGCTCACCATAAGCAAGTAACTTGTTACAATATTTGCATAAAATTTTGTAATCATTAAACATTGGTTGGATAGTAGCCAATGTGTCTCTTGCCCCCGAACCTGATGGAGTGGGTTCTTTTGATGTTGAGCGTTGAGACGTTGATGGAGGTAGTTTACTGCAGAGGTCCCTTAACTCTGCATTAGAGTAGTTGTTTGGATGCCAACGCATCATGTGGCGAATCATCGTATGATTCCCGAAGGAATACTTTTTGTTAGGGTTCCCCCTGGATAGCTCAGCACCACAAATTAAGCAAGTCACCTTTGCTGCGTTGACTTTTTTAAAACCCCTTGGGAGTTTGTAGAACTGCCATACAAAGTGCTCTTTGGGTTTGTAGGGCTGTTTATCTTCTGGCAGGAACTCCCTTGTCTGTGCCTCCTCTTCCTCATCCTCGTCCTCTTCCTGTTCACCACCATTATAATCTTCTGGTGGTCTTTTTGATGGTGGTGTTGGTGGTGGTGGGGCAGATGCTCCAGTTGCTGCTGCTACTGTAGCCATTTTAAAATAGAAAAGATTAGAGACAGATCTCCACACAGGTCTTCCTCAGTCAAAGGACAAAGTCAGAATAAGGAAAAAAGGAGGGGGCTTTCATCATTTGGAAAACCAAAAGTGTTCTGGACCAATGAAAAGTGTTATTTTCAAGTCACATGATCCAAGCTTTCATCATTTGGAAACCAAAACTGATCTGCACCAATGAAAAGTGTTATTTTCAGATCACATGACCCGACGCGCTTACGCTACGCGCCCCGGGGCGCGTAGCGTAAGCGAATCGAGACGTTGCTCGATCGTATGCGATCGCGTGCTTCCAGGTGCGCTTACGCAGTGCGTCATATGACGCATCACGCGACTACGCGAAACGTCATGATGTTGTTTTTGTTCGCGGGAACAGCGCTCTCGGGACGCTCCCCAGTATGCGCCCCGGGGCGCTCCGTAGCATTGCGCTCACCCGTACGTTCACCGGTACGTGCCCCGGGAGCGCCCCGGGGCGCGTACCAAGGCAAACAAAAAAAAAAAAAAATATTCACACAATTTAAAATTTGTTATAAAAAATATTACTTTCATACCTATAGATATTTGCTATTAAAAAAACTATGAAATTCACTGAAAAAAACATAGGTTTCACACCAGTTATAGTTATTAGCATTTAAAAAACCTATTAAATTCACTGAAAAAAACATAGGTTTTACACCAGTTATAGTTAGCTGGAAGTTTTACTCGCATAAAACCATTGAAATTCCCACGTTATAGTTAGTTGGACTCACTATAACTTGCGCGTGCAATGCACTGCTGATGACGTCACATATTACATCACTCATGACATGGTCAGTGACATCACTCATGACATCACTGATGACACCATCCTAGTGACAGAGTGACCCATCTCCTTTCACTGTAATGTAACCCTTGAACATATATTATAAAATAGAAACTACATTTTTCAAAAAAATGGAGATACCCATATCAGTCACAACAACCAATTAAGTAATTCCACTATCTATATACACATCCACTCATTCACCAACAGTTCTATGTAGTCACTCATACATATACTCACTCATCATATGTAGTGATACACCTATATATCCTGTTACACACCGACAGTCAGTCAAAAGTTACTCACACACATACTCACACATGCAAATAAACTATTGAACATCCATTTATTTCCATATACATCTATACACACACTACCACCTTACTTCTAAGAAAACATATATATATTTACTCTGTTAAACAATCACTTATAGAAAAACATACTTATTTAAACAGGAACTCTTACAATGCCTCAGTCTCACATATACTCACTTATATATATTAATATTCACATATAGTAGATTAAAACATATGTAGTTATTGATAAAGACACTAGTGAGACAGTCATTCACTCACTAACACACACACATACACACTCATCCATCCATACAGTCCTGCACATATGCTGTCTTCAAAACACATACAAAGAGAGAGTCAGTCATTCATGCATCTATGTGCTAAGTAATACCCCCACCAAACCATATAGACACTCATACTGATATTAAAAAAAACATCTAATAACCCATATACATACAAATTTAGCTACTCGCCAACCCATGCAGCCACTTTTAAGCAAACTGAAACACTAATACATATATTTAAATATTTAAACATTACTCACTAATATATGTATTCACTAATATATTCAATAACATATACATAAATAGCATATATTTATTTTTCAGAAAGACACACATTCACTGGATGGTGTCATCAGTGATGTCATGAGTGATGTCACTGACCATGTCATGAGTGACGTAATATGTGACGTCATCAGCAGTGCATTGCACGCGCAAGTTATACTGAGTCCAACTAACTATAACGTGGGAATTTCAATGGTTTTATGCGAGTAAAACTTCCAGCTAACTATAACTGGTGTAAAACCTATGGTTTTTTCAGTGAATTTAATAGGTTTTTTAAATGCTAATTCCTAACTATAACTGGTGTGAAACCTATGGTTTTTTCAGTGAATATATATATGGATATGTAATGTTACTATGTAAATGTCAATAAAAATATATAAAAGAAAAAAGTAGAACCAAAGATTAGTTCGAGACGGTAGGCATTAAGCACCGTACCACTTCTCTTTACAATCCCAGTGGCAATAGAATGATTGGAAGGTTTAATAGAATGCTTAAAAGGGCCATCCAGTTGGATGGGAGCATTAAGGAGGGGTGGGAGTTACAGAGCCAAAAGACTGTATGAATGAAAAGAACTATGGGTAATGACATGACAGGTCATTCTCCTTTTGAAATTATGAAAGTGAGTATTCCGAGGGCCAAAAGCAATCAGGCATAGTGAAATCTACCACTTGTAATGTGGATACGGAAGTTTTAAGACGGAAGATTAAGGATACACATAAGAGGTATAAACAAACATTTGACTGTAGGAAGGGATCCGAATGTGGAACGATATTTCTATAGGAATTTGGGTGAAGGTGAAAAAACCACGAAAAGTAAGAAAAGTTGAAAGACAGTTTTCAGGACCTATAGAGATAATAAAGATTTTGAAGATTGCAATGAAGTTAAGTGATGGCACAGTATAGGACCTTTAAGAGAATTGTGTGTACTAAATGGTGATAAATAAGTATACAGAGGTAATCTTTCTGGTGGTGTGGGTAAGGAGTTTGGTCTTGATTTGGGATTGCAGTGTGAGGAAAGGCTACAGGGTAATGAGGGAATTGAGAACAATGCAGGCCCTGTGGAAGATGCAGAGGGTACAAATTGCCATGGTAATGAGGAGGATGGTCTAAAGGTAAGCAGGTTACACATGTCCCCAGATGTGAAAAGGATTCAGAAGAAACCTATGGATGCTTCTTTATGCTTGTGAGGAGGATGGTTACATTTCTTTGGTTACACATTCATTGGTGATGCTTTTACTTATTTTTCGTATTATTCTTCAATATGTAAATTTGAATATGCTAGTTTTTCCTGCATGTTTCATTATTGTTCTTTGGGGCATTCATTTACTTTTCTTATTATACTTTTGCATCTAAATTGATATATTTTTACATGATTTTTATGTTCTAACGGAAGGGAATGTGTTCTGTTTGGTGCTTTCAGGGCTTGTATTGTCATGGAGTGAGCTCCCAAGTCCAGAGCGTAATGCAGGAGCTAGAGCTGTGGCAGTTGCAGGGAAGAGAGGCGCTAATCTTGTGTGGTGCTCACAAATTAAAATAAAGCGTAAGTTTTCCTTCACACTTCTCGTGTCTGGTACGTAACAGCTCCCTCCTGCTGGAACCTCCAAGTTAAAAAAAGGAAACTTACCCCCATACATTCACTGAATCCGCCAAATTCACTGACTTGCACCCTAAAAAAATAGTTAAAAAGTGTCCTACTAAACAGTTTCCTAGCATGAGGATCTGGACCAGGGTGACTACTGTACTGTGGGACACCCAAGCTCGCATAGAGATACAGTTCTCATCAGTATTATTCCATAAAGATGTAAAGAGAACATAAAATGAAAGTAAACATGTTGTGTTTATGCTGCTGTCTTTTCAGAGGATTATTTATATGTTTTTCATATAACGGGTATGGTCTCTCTTATTACAGCACTGATAGCTGTGGGCCATGTTCGCTCTTTATAAAACTCTCTAATGATTATTAATGAATACATTTGTTAATTAAAGGGCTTTACATATTGGTATGACATATACAAATCAAATCATAGCGTTGATGGATAGTCTCCTGTATTAACACATGTAAAAAAAACTAAAATATCTTTTCAGCATACGACTAGTGCCCCTTTGACTGGGGTTCATACATTTGCGAAATAATATTGTTTTGATTCTAACAGCATGGCTGATATTCACCTGGGTCAGTAAGATATATGTAACTTCTCGGCTTACTTTGAACCTTCTGCTCTCTGTAGTTTTGGCCCGCACACCTGGGGCAGAACGTTGTTTAGTGTGCTACTCTTTTCTACTTTTTATGGATAGCAGACAAAAACTATTCTAGAGAACGAAGAAAATATTTGCCTGTAAGCCTTGCTCTCTGCCATAATTATTCTGTTTTCCTCCATGAATAACTTTCGATTGCCTTTTGTTCCAAAAGGTTAGACAGAAAAAAATAAAATATGGTGTACCAATGCTTCCATAACACATCACGGCGCCTCGCTTCTTGATAAAAAGGTCTGCTACTTCAGCAATTCTTAAAGTTGAATGTTCAGATTTGCACATTGTACTCACAATGTATTAGAGATCACATCGTGCCTTTAAGTGTATTCGCTGTTAAAAAGGCGAAACAACTGTGTGTCAGCTAAATGCATTTTTTTTTATTTTTGGCTGATGGCATGCATATTTTAATACAAAGAAGTAGAAAATGTGCCTACTTAGAAGTATGTTATCTTAAGTTTAATTAATTTTCTATTAGTAAAATGTTCTTTAACAAAGAATTAATGGGAAACGTCCCACCCCTTATGGAAAATATAGATAATCCCATCACCTAGAATCTTAAATTACAATAGACAAATTAAATTGTCACACTAGTCCCAGTTCAAAATGGAAGTTCACCGTTCATAGTATGTTTTGTTCTAAGAAGGAACAAGGCGCTTTAACACATACAAAAGCTCAAAGAGAATTTGGGATTGGGGCAGTTGTAGAGAGATAACAAATGTGCCCAATATGTATAGTTCATTTAAAGTTCTCTGCTTTTGCCATGCTAACTAGACACATAATTGCATATTAATAGATAGTTGCATGCGATGTTGTATCTATGCATATCAAAGCCTGTTTTCTAAGGCTTAACGCTGCTTAATTATGGTTTATTATTGGAAAACATTTTGTCTGAGGACAACAAAGTCTGCATAGAGCGGTCCCATTGTCAATGTAATATGTATTTTTGCCAAACGTAATAAAGTGCTGCAATTTGGGAGCAGCAGAGAAATAACTTTTAAAAATAAAGCTATTCCATAATGTAAAATGAAAATAACATAATCTAACAAAATTGTTCTGTTTGAAACACGTTTTAAAGTCTGCTTTGCCATGAATAACTGGGTGCAAAATGTAGATAGATTTGCTTATGAATGCTGGACTGCTATTCAAAAGGAAAAATGGCAGTGAAGTATGTGTAATAAATATATTTAAATATTGCAACGAATCAAACAAGTCTGATACTTTTTTCCTTTATTACAACTAGCAGTACAAATTAGAACAGAACAAAACAGCAGAAACAACAGAAATACAGTGTGTGCAATCAAAGACTCAGGGGCATATTTAAAAGGGAAGTGATGAAGTGAGGCTGTATACTTCCTGGGATAACGCCTCACGCCGCCACTTCAGAAACGCAGAGCTGTACCATATTTACAAGAATATGGTGGAGCCCTGCGTTTCCCGCTGTTCTGGTGCTAAATTTAGCAGCATAGCGCCAACGCAGGCCCCCTTGCACCATAGTGCAAGAGTGTCTGCGTGCAGGGGAAGATTGTTTATGTGCAGGAAGATCCCCCTTCCTGCACATAAACAATCTTTAAATGCAATTGTGTAACTTCCTTGTGTTATGTTTAATGTAGCACACATAAACGTTGCAAAACTGCATTTAAACAAAATTATTATTTATTTGCAGGAATGGGGACCTTCCTTTGCATTAACAATCATTGGCCTTTTGCTGATTTCATGTGTGCTGCACAATGCAGCACAAATGAAAACAGCAAAAATGAGGAGAAACGAAACATTTCTCCTCATTGCGCCTGGATGAGACCAGGTTTTCCCTGGTCTTAATTCTGACACTGCCTACTATTTATGCCTCCTTTGTAAACAGGGTTCAGGGGCAGAATCAATGAATATTGCGGTGGAACACCCACAGCAACACCCATTGCCCTCCCCTTTCATGCTAAGCATAGCGTGAAAGGGGGCCTTATTTATAAGGCAGCTTACGTGGCTTAACGCTACCTTGTAAATAAGGCAAAGCCCCTATCGCCACAGGAACATCGTAAAAAGTGACGTTCCAATGGCGATAGGGGTTTGTGAATATGCCCCTTAATTCGTTGTTTATGAACCTCAGTGCCCTTCCCAGTTATGCCGTTATTGCTTATCAATGCTTTGTAAAAAATTATAAGTTATGGGGCGCTGTGTATTTTTGTAAGAGTCTACCACTGCTGCTGCCAACTGCCTAGTCTTGATTCCACTCAGGGACCATATCATGATGGACTTTGTGGGTGCAACATAGAGGCCAGTGCCTGTTTTATGCACCTGCAGTTCTTAAAGTGAATGTGTTTAACCCGTATTTCTCTGACTTAATGCTTTATTTTGGTAAAGCCCAGCTCGGAAACGGTCTCTTTCTTCCACTACCCTCCATTTTCTTTCTTTAAATCTCTCTCTTGTGAGTTGTTTTTCTCTTCCTCCTTCTTAAATTAACATTCTCTCTTTTCTTCTGGGTCAAAGTATGATGAAGGAAAATAAGGCCCAGACCCCAAAAAAGATCTCCTGCAATCAGCATCTCAAATTAAGCACCCATCAACCTTAGAAATAAATCCATAAACCCACATGTAATTATGTCATTATGTATCATCTCTAACATCATTCAAAATTGGACATCCACAGACAACATAACCAAGCATTTCCAGCTCTAATCTACACAATCTGGAAAATTCATTCTGAGGCCTCAATATCTGCTCCCAGGTCCTTCCTTCTTTTTCACTTAAAAACAAACCCGCAAGTATTTCATAGGTCTTATCTGGTCTCATATCTTGCAGGTGACCTTTAGTGAGACCTTGCTCGTAGTGAAGAGCCCAGAGCCTGCTGAGTATTGTGGCCAAATCTGCATTTAGAACATTAAACTTTAAGATTCATCATGAAAGTGTTATTATGTCAAATCCAGGCCTGTTGAAGGTAATGTTCAGGATTAGATGCCAGTTACTAATTAAGCAAATTCAACAACGAGGCAAATTGGACTCATACAGACACAGGTCTTCTGGGTTCCAGGATGAATGTGGAAGTGTGTTTCAAAATGTATGGATGCCGTTCCTCTCCACTCTAGTTTAACCACAGTGCCAATTTCAACTTCATAAAGAATTGGTGTACGTTTTATTTAAAATGTTATGCTTTCAAAAATTTGCAGGTAGATAAATTGGATCGATATCTAAATGTTCCAAAATTAGTGTAATGCTATTTACTATCCTGCGCTGCGTTTTTACCTTCTGGTAGTGCTATCCTGTAGGAGAGAGAGACAATCCCAGAAGAAAATGTATAGTATCACTCAGCCACTGTATCCATCCAACTTCTATATAAAGAATCCAGGAAAAATCAGTGTTAAGGGGAAAGGGGAAGTGGACTATAAAGTAAACTAGCGTGCTCCACTAAGTCATACCCTCTGGATGTAGACACCCAGTGGCTTAGCTAGGTGGGGTGGACTCTTTTTCGGGGCAGTGGAGGTGAGCAAGTCCTCTAGCGACACAACCAACACCAGAGAACAAGTTGTCTGTCTGACTGCCCCCCCCCCCGAACAAGTCATCTGTCGACAGGTAAACGCTACCACCCCCTTACCCGATCCGGACAGCAAACTCAGGGATCACCCCAGGCGGTCTAAGTGCACCACTGTGGACACCTCTGCACTGATCAATTTCGCTTTGTTTGATATGCATCTAATTAAGGTAAGGGAGACTGCTAAGTGGCAATACATTCATCTCTCTGTAGTATCAATTCTATTGATGCTGTTGTATCTTTTGCTTACCAATTAGCGTCACTCTTTCCTACTGTTTAATTCTGAAATTCATGTGAGTGCAGACAACAAATCCTAAAAAGACACAAGGAAAGAAAATATTACAACTTAAACCCTAAAAAAGTGAACTGATGTAAAAGTCCCCTAAGAATACCAGTTGAATACAGACATTGTAAGGAGGACCAGTATTGAGAAATAGCTTGCTTGCGACTTCTTGATACGAATCTCTCGATGTCAAAGACGAAAGTCTGCAAAAAATACCACACCAGATGTTTTATGAATCAATATCACAAGTAAAGAAAAAAACACTAAGGGCCAGAAGTACGACCATTTGATTTTGCACCTCGCAATTTGCGACAAATTTGCAAGTAGCAAATTGAGAGGCGCAAAATCAAATGTACAACAGTGTGTTTTCCACTGTTTGCGATTCCGGATGGGGTCGAAAATTGCAAGGCTCAATAATATTAATGAGCCTCTCGTAATTTGCAAGCCCATTGGGAATGACAGGCCCTGCCGGGGATAGTGGCCTGCTGGGCTCAGCAGACCACCATGGCTGGGACTGCTTTTAAATAAAGCAGTTTTTTTTTAAATGCAGCCCGTTTTACTTTTTAAAAGGAGACGTTTTTGTTTCATTTTTTAAGGGCAGGCAGTGGTCCCTGGGAACCGCTGCCTGCCCTTCAAAAATTTTTTGCATGGATTTGCAAAGGGGAAGGGGTCCCCAGGGGACCCTTCCCATTTGCAAATGCCTTACCACCCACTTGAAGTAGGTGGTAATTGCGAGTGTTTTGCGACCCAAATTGCGGCCGCAAAACATTAGTACATGGGTTTGAGATTCTCTAGTTGGAAGGAACGCCCCTTCCAAATAGCGAGTCTCTAAGCTAAACACTTTTTTGTGAGTCACAATTCATTTGCGACTCGCAAAATTGCGTTGGTACATGGCCATGCCAATGTAAGCATGCGCAAACGGGTCGCTAACCCGTTTGCGCATGCTTAAATTGTTCGTACATCTGGCCCTATATAGCTTGACTCTAATACAGTCTCTTGTCTGTTCCAGTCCCAGGAGAATCAGAAATTCTCAAAGTTCCCAAAAAAGGGTGATTTCTAGCTAGCACAATTCCATGAAGAGTACATACTTCATTGTAATTTGTGATTATGCATGCATCATGCTAAATTATAGAATCCTTCTACTACTGAAAAAGGTTTGTTTGTCTACTTTTTCTTTTTTTTCAGAGCCCTAATACCAACCATGCAGCAGTAAAGAGACAGAAAGAAAATTTGCCAATTTCAGGACTCCCGCAAGGTAAGAGACCAATAATGAAAAAAGACTTGGCCCAGATTGCTGTCTGAACACAGGAAGATTACAGCAGGAAAGGGAAATCCAAAAGTCAGCCTATTTCTGCCAAATACAGAATCTTCAATACAAAAAACTATAGTGGGAAAGCAAACGGTCCTTTCAGGTAAATACAGCGAAAAAATCTGTGAAATAGCAGGCAAATGCAAGAGCTCTTCAGCTCACCATTTATCCTCCTGTAGATGGATGCCAAAACCATAAAGTCTGGCATCTTTCAGGGTGGTTTTTACCTGCTGCTGCACATCATATGGGACACACACAAAAACAACTAGACCACGTCCTGTACAGTGCCGTCTTGTTCAGGGTCACGGCTGCTAAGCTCACGGCTGCGGTGACAGTTAGCATTAGCTGAAACAAGTAGTATAACCAATTATGTCATTTGAGATGCCATCAGTGATGTCATCAATTATGTCATTTACCATCTCTTGAGTGATTTTATATGTGGGATCATAAGCAGGCTATGACTGGGGGTGTAGGTTATAGTTCACCTAACCATAACAGCGACTTCCAGAGTTTTTTTGTTTTTGCTCTGTACATATAAATTCACTTTCACTGTGGATTTTTTTAGTGACTCACCAAGAAGGTTTTTAAACATATATTAGTGTAATATAACCAAACCAAACCATAACTTAATTTAAACTTTTGAGTTTTTCAGTGAATTTTAGTTTTTTTATCATAAACCACATTCATCTGTTTTTTGCTCTCATGTAGTATTTACAGCCAACTCCCAATGAACACAGCCTTTGACTATACACAGCAGGGTTAAGCGGGTGGCCTGCCTCATGTCCAGGCTCTACACCCAACCCTCTGTCGTTGGACACTCCTGCTGTGCATGACCTTCTGCCTCTCTTTTAATTTTTTCACTTTCGGTTTACATTTTTAAAGGTTACAAGGTCCTGTTTTGGGGTTTGCAGGTCCAACATTGGACCCGCCAACCTAAATGAATGACAAGAGCAAAAAGCCCTTTTGTTCAGAACATGATTGTATTGTTAAATTTAGGTCTTCAACTATCTGCAAACATGGGTTTGAAGACTGTCTGTGGTGTAACAGTCCATATATTTGTAACTTTTATTACTTTCATGCCCACTGCCACATTTTTTTTTATATATATCTTTTTATTATTTTAAAGCAAAAATAAAATAAAATCAACAGACATATCCGGTGCCATAGATACATACAATGTTACCAGGGTGAAGTGGTTCAAAAACAGGATAGACTCATGACAGCACAATTCTTCGAGAGGTCCGCACTATTAAGCACAAAAACAAAATTGACTGCAATATAATCGCTAAACAGTTTGGAAGCGGATCTTCAACACCCACCCACCCACAAATCAAACAACAGGAGAATCATGGCAACCTGACACTAGAAATTAAGGATCAGAGTCCGGATATTACCACAACAATACATATATAGGAAAGGCTAGGAAAAAGATGAACATTTAGAAAATAATATGGACGATAACAAAAAGAAAACAATAAACCCTTCCCCCCACCCTGCACCCCTGCAAACGGTTACCACCTAACCCCCAATAGCAGCGTGCCTGTCGCCCCAACTAACTAGGTTCTAAAAGAAGAACTCTACCAGAGTAGAGAAGTGGAGGAGGGCATATTGGCACAGGCCCCGGGTCGCCCCTCTCCCCGCCAGAACCATGAATCCCCAAGTTGAAGTCAATAAAGCTATCAGATAGCAAACATAGTCTCTGCAAGGGAAATTGCGATCACCGCCCAGCCATTCCTAGACATAAGTTTAACAGATCCCGTGTCCATCGTTCATAAGCAAAAACCCCCCCAGTCTTTCAAACTCATCCTTGCCCTTTACGATCAGCCGCAGGAGTCCCCTCTGAACGAACCGCCACTACCACCGGACAGTACGAGGACGAAGAAAATGCAAGAGAATTGAATGCGAGACAAAATAGTAGAACTAGAGTGCTGTGAACACCGACAGGTCCAGAGACTCCCCCCCTCGTTATGAAGTCCAAACGTCGATCCTTCCGCCATCTTAGCGGCCACGATATATGGAGGAGTGATGCAGTTCCATTCCGATAACAGCTCTCATCAAAAGTCTCTAAAATGGGAACAGCAATTAGTTCTTTCAGAGGCGGCAGCGATCGTAGGCTCGGCGATCCATTGGTGGCATCGAGTTTGATCTTATCTTCCATTACACTGGGCAGAGGCTCCGACAATTCACACAGTACGGGGTCTATGTCATCCAGCAGAGTGGCCATCTTGGTTGTCCCGGTCGTTACGGTTTCATGTAGTGGAGTAGGGTCCGGTCCAATTTGTACCAACTCAGACAAGCGTACCATCATCGTCTGAATACGCTCTTCAACGTATACATTAATAGATTCAATGGCTGCCAACACAGTTTGTAGTGATGGGTCACTCTCGGTCCGTTCCTCTACTCTGCAATCGGCGACAGTCATGATCGCCTCCCCTTTCGAACTCGATCTCTTAGAGAGGGAACGGGCAAGTTGGGAATAGCCGACTACGTAGGGAGACTTATCAATGGTTCAGATGAAATCCCAGGTCCACAGCCGCAGGTGTTGGCCCCAACCCAGCGAACACCAGCGGGCCCTTTACCGGGTCACCGGGCAGGACCCCAGTCCGCAACCGCAACCGTAGAGCTGTCTCCCCTCCTCCGACTTTCACCGAGGCAGCCAAGCGTCCTCCATAGCAATCAAGAAAGCGAAATACATTTTTCCACTCCGGTGGACCGGACCCAAGCTCACCACCGCAGCCGATGTTGTTCAACTGAAACCCGGGTAGGCCAGTACTCGAGACTCCGGCTTCTGGACAGATCTAGGCCGCAAACTTCCACTCGACGTAACTTCGTCAGCCGGACAGGTAAAAAGTTCGGAATTGCTCCATTAAGCTCACGGCAGGTTCATAAACACGGTGGCGGGGCGCAAGAACAGGATAAGTGACAGGATAGTCCAGCGGGAGTCAGCGGTCGGCGGAGCCGGGAGCCTACGCGGCCATCTTGGTTGCTAGCGTGGCTCCTCCCCCCCACTGCCACATTTTTAAATGCTTTTATCTCATAAACTGTTAGACAAATTTCCACCAGACAAGGAAAGTTTCATCCCTCTGTAAAGTTCTAGTTCCATGCCAAGTTTGATGTCCATTCAGGGTTTTTTCTTACTGTAGCGGAGAGGAACGATTTCAATTTGTAGGAAAGATGAAACTGGATGTTTTTTTTTTTCTTTCAAATACTCCATTAAATGTTCTTCCTTGATGGATCTCCATGGATCTCAACATATCAAGAGAAAGAAAAACATGGCAATTGTCTGTCAAATATAGTGTAGATCTAAATACAGTGCCAAATAAGTCATTTTTACCGCTCATGTATTATTCGCCTCTTGTTAGAAACAAGTTACTTGAACTTTCTGCAGTGATCTTAACATACTACCAGCCTTCCACTATTCATGCAGATCAACTAAAGCGCTCCAAATCTGTTAGCACATAAAAACATTTTTGCCCCTTTTTAACTTTTTCCCCTTCAGAGGATCTGACAAAACTTACCATACTCACAGAAAACTGATAATGTTATCTGCATAATTCCATGAGAAACCATGAAATTATGTCACCTATCATAGTACATTTTATTTTTTTGATCCCTTTTTACTGTGCTGACCCTTGACAATTCCTCACACATTTAAAAATACCAAAATATGTCAACAATACTGAGCAACTGCCAGATTTTGTGTTAATTCATTAAACCACTTTACAATTCTAGGCCATTCAAAAATCTATCTTTCAAACTGTTGGGATATCTTTATAATTTGACATCTTCATGCCCAGACCAACGTAATTTCTCAGTGCTAATTTCTTGAAAAATGATGAACAGATTTACACCAAACTAAGCAAAGTTCTACTTTCAAGCCACGTTTGGTGTTATTGCTTTCAAGCATTTTTTCTTTATCAAAAAGCAAAGCATCCTATGGGACTTAACATTTTAAGTGCCACATTTTTGACCATGTTTTTTAATCCTTAGGACAGATCTGCATCTAACTTATCATGCCAAAACCAAAGTGGATTCTAATATTTTACTGAAGGGTTCCAAGCTGGTTGAATGGCTTAAACAAAATCAACACTTTTAGACCCTCCTATTAAACACTGCCTCTTCTTGATGGGTTTGTTTGAAACTCATGATACCAAAAGTAAACTAAAGATGACAAGGCTCTTCCACATATTGGAACATGAAAGATTTTTTATCCCCCTCTTTCAATTTTAGCCCCCTTAATTGATCTCTCCAAAAAACATGCTAACTGGAAACTAAACATGGTCAAGGCTTGACCAATTTAACACAAATTCTTCAAAAATTGAGCAGAACATCCTATGTGTATGCCAAATTTCATGCAGAATTGTCAAAGTGGTGAGCAGGGCTCTGGAGAGCCCCAATATCATAACCTCACTTCTCCAATAAAGGGCACACTCAGAATAATACTGTGGTCTTGCAAAAATGTATTTATTTGCAGTCAGGCTTTCTCCTACCTGTTTCAGCCATACCCTTAATCACAGGTCACAGGAGTCCAAACCCTCCAAGGTGAAATACACATAATAGAAACAAAGAGTCACTTCATTGATTCAGTACACATACCAGTGTAAATATGATCGCCATCTTGGAATGGTAAATCGGGACAATACAAGATGTATAAATTATAGCAATTATAAGTAGCACATGAAATACATTGAAATGTACAGAGTAAGGACAATCATATCGGCAATGCTCAAGTTAATAATGAAATTGCAACCCGTACTGTGACCTCTCTAAATGCAATAATGAAGAAAAACTGAAAACCAGAAAAGCAGGGAAAGTAAATTGTATATAAGCCAAATGCACGCATCCAAAGAACGCTAAATCATGCAATTATAACACTGCCAAGATCAACCATATGTGATAACGCCAACATGGAAGGGCGAGCGAGGGCAACACAAAATATACGAGCATTACTCCTGTAAGTTACAACATTTTAAAGAAGAACATACCATATCATCCGATGTAAACCAGTGCTTGTACTCGTAGAGATATATACTGTATGCAAGACATAGAAAGGGTGTGAAGCAAATTGCATGGCAAAGAAGGACAGTGGAAACATGCAGGAAAGCCAAGTGGCACATGGCAAGGGTGGCGGCTTGATGAGGACAAGGTATACAAATACTCTAGGGTCAGTCCATGTGGCAAGCTCAGGCAAAATTAGCCCTGTGTGCAATCTGTCTAAATAAAGCCACTGGTATAAGCATTGTTGGGAGCATCCTGAATACACTGCAAATAGAACATGTGCAGGATATAAACAATGAGGTCCGAACACACCTGTCGGCAAACCTTCATACACAAAAATACAATGCATACTGCATAGGGCTTCATAGAGGACCCAAGGGTAGGTCACTGCAGGAATTGAGTAATGAGAATAGCAAAGTCAAATTGCATGCACTATAAAAAGGAGAAATGCTCTCCAATGAACGACTATTTAACATCCATATCGGCTGATGAATAGGGATATATGAAAATGTTCTTGCAAAGGCAACCAAAATCTTGCCCATGTGGGCAACAGATATGAAACAAGGTCAATCTTCTTGACTGCAGTTCCCATTCATACTGACTACGTGAACACAGGTGAAGTGACCTGAGTGATAAGACAAAATGCAACAAAACTGATTTAAAAACAGCTATAACAGGCGGACTCTCCTAAAACAAAAACCAGAAAGAAGCATCACACACACTACTGGGCATCACATTTAGGTTGGATGCACTGACAACTCATCGTCAGAATTGAGTCCAGAAGGTGTGGGGTATCAAAAGCCAATATGAAGCGTGACTCAAGTTTGTGCAGTCTGTTTTTCCTGTCTCCTCCTCAGATGTTAGGCAGCGGTGTGTCCAAGACAATAAACCACAGTAAAATCCTCATTGCAAAAGTGCATTTCAGCAAAGTGACTTGCCAACCGATACTGCTGGTTGTTGTGGCGTATTGCCCTGATAAGTTCAAGTATGTGTTTCATGGTTTTGTGGCTAGTGCTGCCTATATACATCCAACTACTTGAACAAAGAAGGCAGTATACATAATAATTAGGGTTCCTGGTTTTATGGTATTTATTTTTGGGACATTTCCGTCTGAATTTATCCATATTTATCTTTTGCTAAATTTATCTGTATTTATCCATATTTATTTTGGTCTTTGTGAAAAAAAGGAAGCTGAAATTAGTGTATTTCCACATTTATTTAACTGATAAATATGCACTCATGCTTGAATGCCTGCCAGATTTCAGTGCTGTGAACACCCACTGAAGTTAAATCAATGCACTTATAAGAAAACATGCACATTTCAGTATCAACCTTGTGTATATCTATTGCTGTTAAAGCCTCTTTACTAAAATCCGCTTCTTTTTTAACCGACTTTCCTTTCAACCCACACAGCTATTGGCTTGGCAGTCATGGCAGACAGAATTTAGAATTACTAAAATAAAAAAAATAAAAAATCTGTTTTTATCCACATCTAAAAAAAAATACAGACACGAAAATCAATGTTTTCTGTCTGTATTCATCAGTAAAAACAGAAAACAGGGAAACCTAATAATAATCATTATTGCAAGTAACACATTTTCTAATCAAAAATGGTCTTGCTGTGTTGTGTATAAGTACACTCGCAACATCACTACTGTTGTTACATGCTCTACAGTTCTTGAAACAAAAGAAACCCAAAAGGGTGAGGTACTGGGTTTTTAAGAACCGGCAGACAACCGCCAACCCAGCGGTGTCAGGGTACACCCAGAGACCTCGAGTTCTTCCTGATTTAGACCACAGAAACTCAGAGTCTTCTAGGTGAAGTCAAGGATCGATTTTATTGGCTGCAACCAAGGAAACAAGTGTCCTAGAAGTACATCACACAGGGAGTATGTTCTCAGGAGACTGCTCGAATTTACAAAGTCAGGCTTCTCTCTTTATACAGAATATTCAGCTTCAGACAAACATTCTTCGAATTCGCAGTATGTCATTTACAGTTATTGGTTACAAAAGAAAAGCAGAGTCATGATGACATGTACATATTTCACGTCGTGCTGCCCATAACAAATCACCCGGCAAGGCCCAACATTTCATCAGATATCGGTGGACCCCCAATAAAACAGGCACCTCCCCACCATAAGGTAAGTGAAGCAAAAGAGTAGAGACAGATGTGAGCAAGATACGGCAGGTGTGCGCTGAAATGGTTTTATGGCTTGTTGAGCCTTGATGCTATCTTGCTCGGCCACTGGGAGGGGAACTGACCTAACGAGTTCGGCCTGGGGCAATGGTTCCAACTTGTTCAGGTCATGGAAAAGTCGATTAAGGAGTATGTGTCCCTGTGGAATTGAATTTAGCTGGATTATGGCCTATGTAAAGGGCAACACATGAATGGGAGCCAAGGGTTCAGAACGAAAATGACGATTTCGAGGTGAAATCGTCACTCGAATATGCTGAAAATATATGTACATGATGTGCTCGTCATTCTCGGTCTTTTGATACCAAATTCGTCATGTTTCGACGAAGTTTTTATTCTCGAGTCCAGAACGATTACAAAAATCCAGATTTTTCAGGACCACAAACCCTCCTTTTGCCCTTACATAGGCAATTAATCTATCCTCATGTTAATCTGAGTCCAGATCTATATTCCGAAAGTCATTGAGATGTTGCTGTAACATCATTCTAGTACTTAGTTCATCTCTTGACACAGGCTTCCTTACACATGATGTAACACAGAGGCCACATATTGCAGGAGCACACTGTATGCATAGACAGAACAGGAAAAGAATGGCTAAGACCATCCCAATGACCATTAGAATTTTCCATCCCCAGGCGGATATCAGTTCCCAGAACCATCCCATTAATGACCAATCTCCTTTATCCACATGAATAGATTCGGAAATCTTATGTAGTTTGGAGATGGCCTGGTACACTGTTGGAGCGTTATCAGGGATGAAGATACAGCAACTGGATTGGATCAATCTGCATACCCCACCTCGGTCTGCAAGTATGACATCTAAAGTGGCCCTGTTTTGAAGGGTCATAAGTCGATCCGACTGGAGCTCAGCAGTCAGGTTACTAAGGGCACCAGCAGTTTCAATCACGGTGGACTCAACTACCCTTGTCAATTGCCTTATGTTCCTGCTGTTAGCCATGGATCCCCAGAACGGCAGAAAACCCTTTTCAAAGTCACCAAATTCTTGACCTGCAGTGTCCTCTTCACTCAAGACACCTCTAACTATCCTTGTCCTGTGGTAGTCTGCCGCTGCTGTGTAGGTGGGAGGCAACAGGAAGGAAACAAAACAGGAGCTCAAAAAGTCAGGGGGCAACCATGTATAGGCTCTATCATGGCAGATGAAATAGGTACCCTTAGCTGCTAAAAACGCAGGGGAAGTCTGAGATCCAAACGCATATGTTTCAGTACAGACACTCTTCCCTAACTGAGCTCTGGGATTTGTGCCATTACCTTGCAGACACAGATGACCCTGATGGGGTACAATCCAAATCGGGGACGATCTCTTAGCTTGCTGTTTCTCACTCAGAGTAGCTCCATATCCAGTCATGTTCCATCCCATGTAGACTAGTGTCTCATCTCTAGGGATAGTCTCATAAGAAATACATTCCTTAATCATGTCGACTATACCCTTGACTAGAGCACTTTTTCTAGGATTGTCTGTTACAGAACATAGGGGGTAGATTTCGGGTGCATATATGAACATTGTCCTATATGCCCATACAGAACCATTGTGACTAAATGGCAGGACCAGATAAGGGATACCTTTATCCGTTGTGTGAGGCATAAGACCGCACACCCAACAGTTAGTTGTGTTCATTACAAGTTGGTGTTGGTGCAATAACTGAACAAAGGAGTTATTAACGAACTCCAATCTACTATTTGATTCGTGGTCAGGCAGAGGGTGGAAAGAATGAGAGGAAACAGTAGGAGGAGGTGTGGGTGATGCAGTGGGTGCAAATGTTACACGAAAAGAGAATAAACCATAACTTATCAAAAATATCATTACGCTGAATAGCATAAAAATACACAATATTATAAAACTTTTCTTTGTCATCGTGTTACACAGTCTGTGCTTAAAGTTCATTTGTTTGGCAGGTCTCTCCACATCGGGAAACTCCATCCTCTCTAAAGCGCTGCCCGCGGTGGTAGGTTGCCTCTGCTAAAGGATGCTTCTGTCAGTCCAGGGCAACTCCCTTGGACCAACCAGAACTACCGATCTAACGTCGTCAGCTGCACCCCAAAGACTTTAATCAACCGCGGCCCTAGCAGCGGAACCCGGATGGCGATTCGAAAAACAAAAATGAGCAAGTTTCTTAGATGGGAGAGCTGCACTTTCAAAAATAGTACTTGGGGGAAAAAAGAAATATCTTTTTATTTGTCCATGGATCTTAGTCTCAAATTGCAAAAGAAATTATTTATTAGTTCGTTTTTCTCGGTCTCAAATTATATAGTTGTTTCCCGGGTATTGTCTGATCCGGGAACAAAAGGTCAGGCTCTGTAGTGTTCACTCGCTTGGATGGTGGCACAGCCTTGTGCAAAATGTTTTCGTTTCCTTGTTCAGAGTCAGTTCCTTTTACATGCAAATCATTAAAAGGGACGGCATTTGGCACGGCATCAAGTTCTGGGTCAGCGACACCCTTCTGGACCCACTGGTCATAAGGCAGAGGGAAAGGGATTTTCTTACAGTGGATCCCGTGGACCCAGTTGGCCTTCCCCTCCACCCGAACGGAGGATCTTGTAGAAAGAAGGACGAGATGAGGCCCGGTCCACCTGGGCTGGTCGTTTTTCGTCCTTTGGAAGTTCCTGATGAGAATCCAGGAACAAGGGTCAATGGCGTGACCCGGAGTCTCAGAGACCGGAGGCAGGGAGTTGTGGACCTGTTGATGCAAAACACTCAATTTAGCCGTCAATTCATACAGATAATTAAGCAGAATAGGGTGTTCAAGCTCGCTGAACTTAGTGGGTCTAGGCACTCCCCATATGTTGGCTGGCCGGCCAAAAACGATCTCGTATGGACTCAGTTTCACTCGTGAATGCACAGTCATTCTAGTGGACAGGAGTGCTAAGGGTAGGGCGTCAGGCCATTTAAGACCTGTGCTCGCTTGGATTTTGGCCAGTTTAAGTTTTAAAGTGCCGTTGTAGCATTCTACTAATCCAGCTGATTGGGGGTGATTTGCAGCGTGAAACTTCTGCCGTATACCTAGCCCTTCACACACTCTCTTCATCACCCGACCCACAAATTCACTTCCGTTATCAGACCAGACCATTCTAGGCATTCCAAACCTGGGGAAGTACTCTTTCACAAGGGCTTTTGCTGTGGACAAGGTAGTATTGTCTTTTAGGGGATAGGCTTCTACCCATCTTGAAAAAGCACAAACAACAACGAGTACGTATTTTAAGTTGTTGCACCTCTCCATGTGGATGAAATCTAACTGCAAAACCTAGAACGGATACGTAGGAGGTGCAAAATGACCAGCTGGAGTTGGGGTTCCCCTACCAGGGTTGTGCTTCAGACATACCATGCAATTCTTGACAACATTCTCTGCACACTTGGGAATCCCTGAATTCTTCCACACTGGGGCCAACAACTCGCAAATCCCTTTCACGCTGATATGAGCCATTCCATGAGCCATTGTAACCACTGCAAGCACATATGCATCGGGTAACAACCATCTCTGATGCTCTGTCAATTCAATCCAACAACCATTTGCATCCATTCTACCTGTACTTTCTCTCCATGTGCTCAACTCTTTCTCTGTGGCCTCTGCTTGGATGGACTTCACACTCTCTATCGTGTCCTCACATATTCCAACATCACCAGTCCATCTTTCAGGGCCTGCAACACACATTCGGTTCATTACATTCTTCGCCGTCTCTTTCGCGATCTCATCAGCAAATGCATTTCCACAACCAATATCGTCAGTCACCTTCTTGTGAGCACTACATTTCACAATCGCCATTCGCAGAGGCAAGGTCAGTGATTCAAGAAGCTCATTCACCAACTGACCATGCTGAATCTTAGCTCCATGCGAAGTCAGGAACCCACGCTCTCTCCACAATCGTCCAAAACTGTGAGCCACTCCGAACGCATACTGACTATCAGTGTAGATAGTCACTTTCATTCCTTTAGACAACACACATGCTCTAGTGAGTGCAAATAATTCTGCTGCTTGGGCTGAACCATGTGGCACTCGTGCGGTTTCAACAACTGTGTGCAAAGTCGTGACAGCATATGCTGCAGTCACGTTACCATTTGGGAGCTTGAAGCATGAACCATCCACCCATAATGTACCATCACATTCAGCAAGAGGGGTGTCAGATAAATCTACTCTCCCTTTTGTCTCTTCCTCTGTTCTGAGAAAACAATCGTGCTGTTCTGAAGCATCTGATTCCTCTGCAATTGGCAACAACGTAGCTAGATTTAAGGTACTGCACCTTTTTATGTGCACATGACTTGCTAACAGCGTTAATTCGTAACTTGACAACCGAGCACTAGTTAAGTGCTGTGTCTTAGTTCTATTTAACAACGTGTCTACTGCATGTGGGACCATCACGATCAGTGTATTATTCATTACTAGTCCAGCAGACTGTCGAATAGAAACAGCTGCTGCTGCTGTGGCTCTTAAACAACTTGGCAAGGCTTTAGCTACCAGATCCAAAGTCGACGAAAAATAGGTGCATGGGCGCTGCCTACCTCCAAATAACTGAGTCAACACAGATAATGCACAGCCCTCCTTCTCGTGGACATACAATGTGAAAGGCTTACTGTAGTTGGGGGTGCCTAACACAGGAGCCGAACATAATGCTGTGCGTAATTCGAGAAAACTTTTCTGACACTCTTCAGACCAAGGAATGGGATTGGGTGTACTTTTACATGTTAATGCCACCAAGGGTTTGGCCAATAACGAAAAATTTTGAATCCACTGTCTACAGTACGATGTAATGCCCAGGAAAGCACGCACTTCTCTCTGTGTTCTTGGCACACTCAATTTCGCTATTGCCTGAATTCTTTCTGGGGTCAGTTTCCTTCCCTCCTTCGATAAGAGGTGACCTAGGTAGGTCACTTCTTGTCGGCAATATTGCAGTTTGGAAAGTGACACCTTGTGATGTAAATCACACAGATGACGCAATAATGACAACGTGGCCTTTTTACAAATTTCCTTAGTATCTGCAGCAATGAGCAAATCATCCACATACTGTACAAGAGTAGCACCTTTAGGTAAAACAATCGTATCAAGCTGTGTTTTTAGAGCTTGACTGTATATTGATGGACTTTCACAGTAGCCCTGAGGAGCGCGTTTAAAACGGAAGCTGCGACCTCCTAAACTGAAGGAAAAAATATCCCTGCTCTCCTCAGCAATCGGTATACTGAAGAAAGCATTCTTCAGGTCAATCACCGAAAACCAGGAGGCAGTGGCTGGAATCATAGTCAATAATGTGGTAATGTCGGGGACAACTGTGAATTGTGGCACAACTATTTTATTCACCTCTCGAAGGTCAATCACGAATCTGTACACAGGTGGCTGAGAAGGATCAGTTCGTTTTAAAACCGGCAGAACAGGACTATTGCAAACATTGCCTCGTGTTTCTTCAATCACTTCCTTTTTAATCAATTCGTAAACGATCGCTAGCAAAGCTTTTTCACCCTCACTAGATATCTTATATTGTGGAATTCGTGGTATTTGAACATTGGCTTTCAATGTTACAACATATGGTGGTATTTCTAAAAGGCCCACATCATTAGGACCAGTAGCCCAAAGAATATCTGGAAGAAACGACAATTCTGCTGGAAGTTTATCCCTCGACAAATATATGGGAGAGACCACTTACTTACCTAAAGTAAGTTGTACTCCTGAAGGAGAACAGTACAAAGTCGCATACAATCTTTTTAATAAATCCAATCCTAGCAAGTTTTCACCACAACCTGTTGTCAGAATAAGGGGTGCTTCTAATTCACAAGGACCAACAGAAAGGGACAAAGGGTCAGAAATCGGATTTCTAACTGGGGTGCCAGAAAAACCTACAGAAACGTTCATTTTGCCAGACAAAGGTGCGCCAGGGAGTTTGGAGTGCATTATAGAACTCTTTGTAGCACCAGTATCCAACAGAAAAGGTTCTGACACACCTGATGTAATCACCTCAACGTATGGTCCACTCTGATCTACTGGAACTGAAACAACTCCCTCTCTTTGTCTATGGCTGTCCTAGCAATGATTACCCTCCAAATACTCATCTTCTGCATAGTAATCATCAACATAGTATTGAGCTGTCCTATCAGATGCATTGTTCTGTTGATCAAACCTATTCATAGAATTTTGTGGTGGAAGGGGACGTGCGTTTTGGGGGACGTTTCCACGTCCTCTACCTCTAGGCGCTTGCTGAACACCACGACCTCTTACACCAGAAGCACCATTTGCACGCTGTAACAAAATAGGACAACTATATTTGAAATGACCCTCTTCTTTGCAATATGAACACTGGTTGGGGCCTACAGGGACACGTGGCTGAGTGTACTCGACTCTTTGTGAGTTCCTCTGATACTGTTGAGTCTGCTGGAAATTATTCTTATAGTGATTCTGGCTACCATTATTCTGATTACCACCACCACGTGGCGGATAGGCTTGCTGTAGCAAAACCTTCGTTTTCAGTTCTTTAGTTTTCTTTTCTACTCTATCTTTCTCGTCCTTGTCTCTATTTTCATAATATTGTGCAGTAGCCAATATCTGGGCTGAAGATGAGACTGCCCAAGAACTTTCTGAATCCTTTAATTTTTTACACAATTCTGGAAGCAGATTGTGCACGAATTTATCGACAAATAATCTCTGACCACCTTCTGTGGTCATATCTTGACCGCTGTGGTCGACAAATGTTTCTTCGAACCTGGTGAAAAAATCTGAAACAGTTTCTCCTTTCTTCTGCTTGCATGCAGACAACTTGTCCCAATTTACACGTATTGCAGGCATTATCGTTTTCATGTAATCTACTATTTTACCAGGGAGTTCTGCTATCAAAGGTTCAGGCTTAGCACCACCAACTTGTCGGGCGCCTGCAGCGGCAATATTAGCCCACGAGTCACCTAATTCCTGATCATGATCTATATGACAAATTTTACCCCATAAAGGCTGTGGAACAACATTCCCAAATAGCATATCGATATCGGCTAAATTCATTATACATGACCCAGCAGTTTGCGACAACTCTTTGTAATACCCTGCAGGATTTTTACACGGATCAGGTAATGTCTGTTTGAGTGCTAAAACTTCAGCTCGCTTCCATGGGACATGTACCCATACACGCTGAAAATGTGGCAGAATAGGTGGGACAGCAGTCGTGTCACCCTCCCTCCATTGTGGGGGAACTTCTCTCATAGGGTATTGTCGTGCCTTTTTCCTACTAGATGTACCAGGCTCAGATTGTGACCCAGAACTACTTCCCTTACTCCGATATGATAACAATATTTCAACCGCTTTCTCTACATCAGGACATACAATCATGCCTTCTCCAAATTTAAACCGTACACGACACGACTCTTGTGGGTTGCTTTCCAGATAATTGTCTTCCAAATCCTCACAAAGAAAAACACACATCTGTTCGAAAACATATCTCTGTGTCGGTGCTTCCCATTGATGGAAGACTTCCATGACAGACTCTACATCATATTTTACCGTGTCCATGACCCATTTCCGTGCTAAACTATTCAGTGCGTCTCTCTCTTGATAGTCAGGCAGTCGACTTCGCAACTGTCTTCGTCCCATGTTAGGGGTCGTAGTAGGTGACCCGAAAAGAGGTAAAAGAAGGTTAGTAACAGTGCTGGCCATTTTCTGCCGAATGGAAGGTGAAACTGAAGGAAGAACGGGTGGAAAAACGGGGTGAGATAAGGCAGGGGCAGAGATAATAGCAGAGGAGGTATCAGGGGAAATAGAAGGAGCACTAGGCAAAATCGTAGAGGGAGCATTAGAAGAAATAGAAGGTACATTAGGCGAAATCGTAGAAAGCACAGGTGAAGCAGAGGTGGTCGGTGAGCCTGGAGGAGGCTGCACCGAAGGAGTAGGAGCCAGCTGAAGAACAGCTGGTGGGTGCTGTGGAGGAACAGGAGGCGTAGGTTGCGCAACTAAAGGTTGCGGGGGTGCCGTGGCATTTTGTGCATAGGGGGGTGGCGAACTTAATAATTGCGACATTAATGGGTCTTTTTCACGCTCTTTTGCTGCCTCTTGCTGAAGAGACGGCAAAACTGGATAACATTTGTCCACTGCCATTTTACGTTGCCTGTGCAACTGTTCACTCATCTGCTCTTCTTCATTGTCTTTAAACTGCATAGCAGCTTGCATTACTGAAAGTCCCCCTTCTCTTTTATTTTTCTTAGCTAATTTAATTTCTTTTTGTTTGGCTTCTTTACGCCATAGGCGGAAAGAGTCAAACATTGCCGGCCGGGCTTTCTTTTTGAACAGTTTAACTTCAAGGTTGTCTAAGATTTCGGAATCAAAACTACCATATTGGGGCCATTTTAAAACACCATCTTTCCTGGTGTATTTAATCCACACTTCGTTGTATGTGATGGGGCCTACCCCATGTTTCACATATAGCTCGTAAGTTGGAGTTCCAACCGGAGGAACCGGACATGAGTCCTCCAATCGGGAGTCCCTATTATTATAACCAAGACAAAACAAATTTCCACGTCTAAGACTAGGCATCTTCGCTCTCTAGTCTAGTTCCAAACTTCAAAGGATTATCGATTACGATATTTCTCGTGAATACATGAGTCCTTCGGTTTTGGTGCTTGCAAGTACCAACAAATTATCCCAAATGATACCCAAGACTAAGACCAACTAAGGACTGGGAGACGCTCCACTTATACTTAACTGAGATATCGATGACGTCACCAGAAGACTCGTCTTAGTGTTTCGCTCTACCAAACTTCAAGGGTCCAAATCAGGGCGATAGCCAGGGCAGCAGTCCTTCTGTAGCCGTTGGGAAGCGGGGAACATTGCGGCAAAGACCTTCGGACCACGTCGACATGCAGGGGTCGATGAGGTGGTTGGCCGTCCTCTGGAATTTTCACACGAAGCTCCTCACGAACCTCTGGCTGGGCTGGTACCACTGGAATCGCCCCAAACGTTGGGCGCCAGCTGAGGTACTGGGTTTTTAAGAACCGGCCAGAACCGGCTACCCAGCGGTGTCAGGGTACACCCAGAGACCTCGAGTTCTTCCTGATTTAGACCACAGAAACTCAGAGTCTTCTAGGTGAAGTCAAGGATTGATTTTATTGGCTGCAGCCAAGGTAACAGGTGTCCTAGAAGTACATCACACAGGGAGTATGTTCTCAGGAGACTGCTCGAATTTACAAAGTCAGGCTTCTCTCTTTATACAGAATATTCAGCTTCAGGCAAACATTCTTCGAATTCGCAGTATGTCATTTACAGTTATTGGTTACAAAAGAAAAGCAGAGTCATGATGACATGTACATATTTCACGTCATGCTGCCCATAACAAATCACCCGGCAAGGTCCAACATTTCATCAGATATCGGTGGACCCCCAATAAAACAGGCACCTACCCACCATAAAGTAAGTGAAGCAAAAGAGTAGAGACAGATGTGAGCAAGATCCGGCAGGTGTGCGCGCTGAAATGGTTTTATGGCTTGTTGAGCCTTGATGCTATCTTGCTCGGCCACTGGGAGGGGAACTGACCTAACGAGTTCGGCCTGGGGCAATGGTTCCACCTTGCACAGGTCATGGAAAAGTCGATTAAAGAGTATGTGTCCCTGTGGAATTGAATTTAGCTGGATTATGGCCTATGTAAAGGGCAACACATAAATTGGAGCCAAGGGTTCAGAATGAAAATGACGATTTCGAGGTGAAATCGTCACTCGAATATGCTGAAAATATATGTACATGATGTGCTCGTCATTCTCGGTCTTTTGATACCAAATTCGTCATGTTTCGACGAAGTTTTTATTCTCGAGTCCAGAACGATTACACAAATCCAGATTTTTCAGAACCACAAGGGAATTGGTCATCCTCGTTTCTCTACTGTTCACTGCATTCTGACTTATACTGTCTCTTAGAGATCTATCCTGTTTGAGGTGATTTGTGGTGCTGGGACCAGTTATTTATCAAGTATTTCTTCAGTTTTCATTATATGCCAATGTTTTTTGAGGATCACCCTTACATTGAGTGTCCGATTGGAAAAAGTGATAATGAATATAATGGTATTGGCAGACTCAGTAGGCGGTTTGGCAGTGGGGTAAAATAGGTTTTGTCTGGGAACCGAATCAGCCCTTTTCTTATCCAGTTGGATGATTTTGTTACTGTACCCTTGCATTTTGAATCTGCTGATCATAAGCCTACTCTCCTCTTCAAAGGCTTCAACTGTACTACAGTTTCTCTTCGTCCTCAGAAACACCCTATAATGAATACTGCTTAGAAGGTGATAGGAAGGGAGCTGTTACCGTACAGCAAGCTAATACCAGCAATGGGTTTGTGAAAAAACTTAGTTACAAGTTTACCAACTGCCACAGTCACCACAATATTCAGGATTTCATTGGAAGTTTTACTCATATGGCCTGTGAAGTGTAGATTATATGGACTGGAATTCAGTTTCTGCACAAATTCTGTGGACTTAGCATCCCTGCGCCAAATGGCAAAAATTCGGTCAATAAATCTAGTCCACAAAACCACCTGTTCTTCAAATTCTATCAGGTTACTGGCCACCTGCTCCTCATACCAGTCCACAGAAAGATTTGTGTAGCTGGGCAACCTGATTGAGAAAGGCTGTGAAATATGTCTTGCACAAATGTGGTCACCTGCTGTGTTGTGTCGTGTATTTCTATAGGTTCTGAATCAGTCCCCCTATTCCTGACCCTATTCTGGTTAAACTAACTATCAAGTTAACTAACAGTCAGCCCATGAGGCAAGAAAAGCCCCCATGATGCAGATACCGTTATCTGACGCAGTCACACTACGGCACAGGAACGTGTTATCTGATTAGGTCATAACGCTTGAGATCTAATTAGACAAGCGACATTCCTCCAGCCCCTGATAAGGCATACGACGTTCTCATAACAAATCAAACCTATGACAACCTGGATAATCCGTGCGGCCATTGTTTTGATTTCACAGAGAACTTTAGTAAAGAATGTGCTAACGAGCAAGTCGTATGACATCTTTATTGACGTATCTATGTCCATCCTTACGTCAATCTCGGCACCTTTAAGGTATAAATATTGCCGATCTTGCCCTATGCAAACACACGCGTGGTGACAAGACGGAGCAGCCATACTTGCCGAAGCCGAGAGCAGAAGCAGACCCCGCTGGCGCAGCCCCGCCTTCCTGACGCGCTGAGAGACGCGTTGCTATCTCAAGCCGAGAGACCCAGCACCGGCGCTTTCGGGCAGCCCTCGCAGGCAGCCTGGAATATCGAGAGCAGAGAAAGAGATACCATTCCTCATCCATCCTAAATTCCAGGTACAGAACTGAATAACCCCTCACAGAGAATTCTTTAGTTATTCACTTGGCAAAAACAAACTTAACTTAAACTGTAACTTTCTATTCCCGCCCACGCATTAGACTTAGGTCAGGTACACGGGGTAGGCGTATTTAGAAACACCAGTTGAGTACGTTTAGTCAAATGTATATGTGTATGTAAATATATTTTAATCATTTTAAACATCATATGGCTCAGAAACCATATCAATGTTTTTACAGTATTATTTTATACTATTGCTTTTAATGTATGCACTTTACTTAACTATAAGTATTGCAATAATATCGATCCATTTCTCATGTATGAGAAAAGAGACTGATCAATAAATAACATCTTTTATTGAACACGCCCGTCTCTTCCTTTTCTCTACATTCTGATGAGACTAAGAATGCACGTACTGACTGAGTAAAATAATTGCCTTGTGCTCACACGACTCTCGAGATTGACTCTTGATTAGGGGAGAGCAAAGTTGTCATGTTCTATGGTTGTCAGAAACTAAATCCCTTCTTGTCTAATCAGGGGAGTTAATTCTTTCCTGAACATTCGAGAAAGTTTCTAGCGAACTCTGAGCTACGCTGGCAAACCCAAAAATTAAGTCTAGTATCGACAGTAGTAGACCTAGTTAACGTCTGGCCTAGGCCTTTACTGCTGTAGGTATTATTCCAATGCGCAGAGCCTATTGGGAAAATAGGAGCTACACTACATGGCGCCCAACGCGTTTGGAAAGGGCGATAAAACTAACGTAAGACATTTAGAGTAACTCAGTCGTGCTTTCTCACTCAGACCCCTTTTCCCGAATACTCCAAAGACGTCTGGAGTGGGTGAAAGGTTATATCCTCCAAAACCTCGCAGGAGGGAACTCCTATGTATGGTTCTTGGTCAAGTCAACGTTGAAGGATAAACAGTTCCAAAATATTGTGCATCTAATCTTTGTTCCATAAAGAAACCTGATCTGCAAACAAACATAATACCATCCTGTCTGTAAAATGGCAGAGAGTGATGATGAAAGAGAGGCAGTTAGATTAGCAACTGAACTCGCAGATGCTGATGCTACCATGCAAGCAGCATACCCGAATATAGCACTCATTCCGGTCATTAAAAGGAGATCTATAACCTTAAAACTTATAGAAAATGGACTGACACCTAGAGGTGGCACAGTCATATTCGTAATTGAGGCACACGAATATCGGCAGACAGAGGTATACTATTCATGGATACATTTTCCGGCAGCAAATGCTGTAACAAAGTACTTCCACTATTACAAAGTAGAGGAACCTCCTGAAACGTACACTCCTTTCGAGGAGGTGGAAGTACCACTCAAATTCCAAGAGCATTTGCTCTTATTTGATGGCGCCCTAAAACATAACAATCACATTACAAGGCTCGGTCCTTTAGGAAGACCAGGAGCAACGTGGCCGGTCTTAGCCGGATACACACCACATCCAGACATCTAAAGAATGCCTGCAGCAGAGCTGTTAATACAGCTAAAACAACTACTAAAAATTCATAGACAATTAGTTCAGTATGTAATGCGGACTTCAACAATTCAGCCAGCGATTAAACTTCCACAGCTGACCCCTCACCAGGGGAACACAAATAAAATTACACCACAGAACATCCAATCCTGCCTAGGTAAAGTTCCAGCTAAACGGGAACAGATACCATTCTGGTTGGCACAGAAAATTACCCAAATAGAGGCGGTGTTTCCTGACACCACCCCATTAGAAAAACACAGGATTCTGACTATATGTCTCCCAATGGGAATCGCACCACACATTGAGGACTGTGACACTTGGGGTACAGTCTTTGCTTCCATCTACACAAAAACGCACGGTGTTCCATCCATTTCGGTAATACCAGATGTGCTAAAACAAATTCAAGATGAATACGGTCCAGAACCTGCTTTAACTCTTGGTATGAAATTACTGAAAGACTTCAAGCAGGTCTCGGCTATATTACTAGCCAACATAAAAGGTGAAGCAGCAAATGTGGCGATCCGCCAGAGGTTAAAAGAGACAGATATAGCAGACCAACCAGCTGAAATTGCCAGAATCATAGAAAAATCCTATGAAGAACTAGGCAGAGATAGTCTAGGTGGAATACCAGTAAAACCGCAACTGACTACAAGTCCAGAAAAAATATTTTTTAATAATAATAATTCACCAAAAAAGAACTGGGATGGAAACAAACAATCCAATCCTAAAGAAAAGAAATTCCAGTCCCGAGGAAGGTCTCCTAGGCGAAGAGAGAAATCTCCAAACCAAAGACAGAGGTCACCGCAGAGTGACCCCTCCGGGAATAGATATAACCTTAGAAATAGGGATAATATTAAAAAACCTGATAGATATCAAGACATTGATACACGTCCCTCTCAATCTTTTCAGAATTCCTCGCAGAAATCGGAAAGAAGAGGACGATCAGAAGAGCACGCCAAGTCCAAAGACAAGGAACCTGCTCAGCTAAAAAAGAAATGACAATTTCCAAAAAAGAAGGTAGCCAGTATCAAGGTAGTTAAAAATGCCGAGAATACTGAGGACACAACTGAAAAACGGAGAATGGGCTCAGACAATGCTAGACAGCGCAGCAGAGGTGAGCATAGCTCGCAAAGTCCTTATGAATCATCTGGAGACAGTGGACACGAATGAATACCTTCAAGTGGAAACTGCAGACACCAGAGTTAGCAAGCCCCACAAGATATACGAGATAACATTACGTATAGAGGGAGATAAGACTAGGAAAATTAGGGGACTATTTTGGGATAACCTCTCCAAAGGCTATGACATCCTTCTAGCTGAAAAAGACTGGCCACCAGAGTTTGTCAGGGAGTGCCCTCATGGCGAAGAAGTAATTATGCCTGCCTTCTCGAATCAAATACCGATTCATAAAAAATACACACTTGCTAGAAAGTGGGCAGTGGCCTTAGCACCTGCTTTATATAAAAATCATGTAGGATGGGATGAGGATTCTCCTCCTCACAAAATCCAGTTAAAATCACAACCTACTGCACAAAGGCAGTACCCAATTAAGCAAGAAGCTAAAAAACAGGTAAATGAAATACTAGATCATCTAGAATACCAGGGGGTGATTGAAACTTGCACCTCACAAATGAACAATCCTTTGTTTCCGGTCTCCAAACCAGACAATTCATATCGTCTAGTTTTGGATTACCGACACCTTAACACATGTTGCAAAACCTTTGCAGTGCAAAACTCACACAGTGCTGCACTAATGAATAACATAGTGCGCAAAAAATACAAAACAACCTTGGACATCTCCAATGGATTCTTTTGTCAAAACATAGCACCAGAGAGCAGATATTTAACTGCATTCTCAGTAAATGGCACTCAAAAGCAATTCTGTCGGTTAGCCCAGGGGTACAAGAACAGCCCGGGGGTATTCTCAGCGAGAGTAACAGAATTACTACAACTATATGATGATGAAGCATTATCTTATGTCGATGACATTTACTTAACAGATGATGACTTGGAGACTCACTTGAAAAGGGTGAACACCATAATACTTGGGTTCGCTGCAGAGGGTTACAAATTCAACTTCAAAAAGTCCAGAATTGCCCATCTGACAGTCCTATTCTTAGGATATGAGTTATCAAGTGAAGGCAAAAGCCTGGCAGACAATTTCCTAGAGAAATGTGCCGTAATCCAAGCCCCTAAAACACTAAAAAACCTACAGTCAATTCTAGGCTTCCTAAATTTCGGAAGAACATACATTGCAAATTACGCAGAAAGGGTCAAACCCCTTTATGATCTAATTAAACCAGACTTTAAAAGATCCAATTGGACTCAAACACACACAGAAATTTTGAGATCCTTACAAACAGACATGCTAATTAAAACAAAATTAGAAACACGTGATAACACACGCAACCTGAGACTAAGAATGCACGTACTGACTGAGTAAAATAATTGCCTTGTGCTCACACGACTCTCGAGATTGACTCTTGATTAGGGGAGAGCAAAGTTGTCATGTTCTATGGTTGTCAGAAACTAAATCCCTTCTTGTCTAATCAGGGGAGTTAATTCTTTCCTGAACATTCGAGAAAGTTTCTAGCGAACTCTGAGCTACGCTGGCAAACCCAAAAATTAAGTCTAGTATCGACAGTAGTAGACCTAGTTAACGTCTGGCCTAGGCCTTTACTGCTGTAGGTATTATTCCAATGCGCAGAGCCTATTGGGAAAATAGGAGCTACACTACATGGCGCCCAACGCGTTTGGAAAGGGCGATAAAACTAACGTAAGACATTTAGAGTAACTCAGTCGTGCTTTCTCACTCAGACCCCTTTTCCCGAATACTCCAAAGACGTCTGGAGTGGGTGAAAGGTTATATCCTCCAAAACCTCGCAGGAGGGAACTCCTATGTATGGTTCTTGGTCAAGTCAACGTTGAAGGATAAACAGTTCCAAAATATTGTGCATCTAATCTTTGTTCCATAAAGAAACCTGATCTGCAAACAAACATAATACCATCCTGTCTGTAAAATGGCAGAGAGTGATGATGAAAGAGAGGCAGTTAGATTAGCAACTGAACTCGCAGATGCTGATGCTACCATGCAAGCAGCAGACCCGAATATAACACTCATTCCGGTCATTAAAAGGAGATCTATAACCTTAAAACTTATAGAAAATGGACTGACACCTAGAGGTGGCACAGTCATATTCGTAATTGAGGCACACGAATATCGGCAGACAGAGGTATACTATTCATGGATACATTTTCCGGCAGCAAATGCTGTAACAAAGTACTTCCACTATTACAAAGTAGAGGAACCTCCTGAAACGTACACTCCTTTCGAGGAGGTGGAAGTACCACTCAAATTCCAAGAGCATTTGCTCTTATTTGATGGCGCCCTAAAACATAACAATCACATTACAAGGCTCGGTCCTTTAGGAAGACCAGGAGCAACGTGGCCGGTCTTAGCCGGATACACACCACATCCAGACATCGAAAGAATGCCTGCAGCAGAGCTGTTAATACAGCTAAAACAACTACTAAAAATTCATAGACAATTAGTTCAGTATGTAATGCGGACTTCAACAATTCAGCCAGCGATTAAACTTCCACAGCTGACCCCTCACCAGGGGAACACAAATAAAATTACACCACAGAACATCCAATCCTGCCTAGGTAAAGTTCCAGCTAAACGGGAACAGATACCATTCTGGTTGGCACAGAAAATTACCCAAATAGAGGCGGTGTTTCCTGACACCACCCCATTAGAAAAACACAGGATTCTGACTATATCTCTCCCAATGGGAATCGCACCACACATTGAGGACTGTGACACTTGGGGTACAGTCTTTGCTTCCATCTACACAAAAACGCACGGTGTTCCATCCATTTCGGTAATACCAGATGTGCTAAAACAAATTCAAGATGAATACGGTCCAGAACCTGCTTTAACTCTTGGTATGAAATTACTGAAAGACTTCAAGCAGGTCTCGGCTATATTACTAGCCAACATAAAAGGTGAAGCAGCAAATGTGGCGATCCGCCAGAGGTTAAAAGAGACAGATATAGCAGACCAACCAGCTGAAATTGCCAGAATCATAGAAAAATCCTATGAAGAACTAGGCAGAGATAGTCTAGGTGGAATACCAGTAAAACCGCAACTGACTACAAGTCCAGAAAAAATATTTTTTAATAATAATAATTCACCAAAAAAGAACTGGGATGGAAACAAACAATCCAATCCTAAAGAAAAGAAATTCCAGTCCCGAGGAAGGTCTCCTAGGCGAAGAGAGAAATCTCCAAACCAAAGACAGAGGTCACCGCAGAGTGACCCCTCGGGGAATAGATATAACCTTAGAAATAGGGATAATATTAAAAAACCTGATAGATATCAAGACATTGATACACGTCCCTCTCAATCTTTTCAGAATTCCTCGCAGAAATCGGAAAGAAGAGGACGATCAGAAGAGCACGCCAAGTCCAAAGACAAGGAACCTGCTCAGCTAAAAAAGAAATTACAATTTCCAAAAAAGAAGGTAGCCAGTATCAAGGTAGTTAAAAATGCCGAGAATACTGAGGACACAACTGAAAAACGGAGAATGGGCTCAGACAATGCTAGACAGCGCAGCAGAGGTGAGCATAGCTCGCAAAGTCCTTATGAATCATCTGGAGACAGTGGACACGAATGAATACCTTCAAGTGGAAACTGCAGACACCAGAGTTAGCAAGCCCCACAAGATATACGAGATAACATTACGTATAGAGGGAGATAAGACTAGGAAAATTAGGGGACTATTTTGGGATAACCTCTCCAAAGGCTATGACATCCTTCTAGCTGAAAAAGACTGGCCACCAGAGTTTGTCAGGGAGTGCCCTCATGGCGAAGAAGTAATTATGCCTGCCTTCTCGAATCAAATACCGATTCATAAAAAATACACACTTGCTAGAAAGTGGGCAGTGGCCTTAGCACCTGCTTTATATAAAAATCATGTAGGATGGGATGAGGATTCTCCTCCTCACAAAATCCAGTTAAAATCACAACCTACTGCACAAAGGCAGTACCCAATTAAGCAAGAAGCTAAAAAACAGGTAAATGAAATACTAGATCAGCTAGAATACCAGGGGGTGATTGAAACTTGCACCTCACAAATGAACAATCCTTTGTTTCCGGTCTCCAAACCAGACAATTCATATCGTCTAGTTTTGGATTACCGACACCTTAACACATGTTGCAAAACCTTTGCAGTGCAAAACTCACACAGTGCTGCACTAATGAATAACATAGTGCGCAAAAAATACAAAACAACCTTGGTCATCTCCAATGGATTCTTTTGTCAAAACATAGCACCAGAGAGCAGATATTTAACTGCATTCTCAGTAAATGGCACTCAAAAGCAATTCTGTCGGTTAGCCCAGGGGTACAAGAACAGCCCGGGGGTATTCTCAGCGAGAGTAACAGAATTACTACAACTATATGATGATGAAGCATTATCTTATGTCGATGACATTTACTTAACAGATGATGACTTGGAGACTCACTTGAAAAGGGTGAACACCATAATACTTGGGTTCGCTGCAGAGGGTTACAAATTCAACTTCAAAAAGTCCAGAATTGCCCATCTGACAGTCCTATTCTTAGGATATGAGTTATCAAGTGAAGGCAAAAGCCTGGCAGACAATTTCCTAGAGAAATGTGCCGTAATCCAAGCCCCTAAAACACTAAAAAACCTACAGTCAATTCTAGGCTTCCTAAATTTTGGAAGAACATACATTGCAAATTACGCAGAAAGGGTCAAACCCCTTTATGATCTAATTAAACCAGACTTTAAAAGATCCAATTGGACTCAAACACACACAGAAATTTTGAGATCCTTACAAACAGACATGCTAATTAAAACAAAATTAGAAACACGTGATAACACACGCAACCTTGTGATCCGAGTCATCCCAGGGAGATGCGGATTCACATACCTGACCTCTAATGAGGGAGAAAAGGTACCAATTGCATTTAAATCACACTTGTACACAGAAGCTGAACAGAAATTCAGTAATACAGAAAAAATCATTCGTGCAGTTCAAACCGCAATAGCTAGAGAAAAAGAGATAGCTGACGGCAGACATATCACAGTCAGAACAGCAGAATCAGCCTTTGAGGCACTAACAACACCGTGTAATTTACCAACAACAACATTGAATCCGGAATGGATACAATGGGTGAATTCAATCACAACGGACAAAGTATACTACTACTTTGATCCAGAACTAGAAGAATTAAAAAATCTAAAATATGAAAAGACGGATCCTCTGCCAATCGACATTCTTCCTCTACGACATTACGCCTGTGTAATCTATACAGACGGACATGCTCAACCCTCCGTTTGGGGAGAACATGCATACAATCCCACATGTGAGATTACAAAAGAAGTGTGGCGCGGAGGTAAACTAAGACCTCTTTTAACAAAATCACACTCAGTAGAAACAAATTCAGAACTACAAACTGAAATAATAGCTTTGAAAATGGCGCTAGATAATGCGGATCGCGAATTCCCGACACTTATAGTGTCAGATTCATATTACTGCGTCAAAGCATATAACAAGGATTTGCAGACATGGATTCAGAACGGTTACAAAGATGACACAGATGCACCAATAAAGCAGAAATTGCTCTGGGAACAAATAGCTCTTTTACAAAAAGAACTACCAAAGACTCACGTGACACACTCACTGAGTCATCAGCGTGATGGCGTTCACGTTGTAGGGAATTCATTGGCTGAAACAGCCGCAGCGGCAGCCACTAAACCGGCTCCCGTAGATCGAAAAAAGCGTACATTAAAATACATTGACGGTGAAACAATGCTGGCGGTGAAAACGTCATCAAGAGGCGACTGCTCAGCGTTACCGATCAACTATCCACTCAATTATACATACATAATCGATGCAAACTCCGTCCCTTTTGCTCGAATCCCTGGAGTGGGGGATAGAGTGATTCCAAACATGGACAGGAGAAACTTGTTAATCGCAGACGCACACATGGACGAGGGTCACAGACACCTTAAATTAAAAGATTCTCTGGAAGAATTACAATCACGGTACTGGTGGCCAGGCATGAGCCTGCACTACACCATGTTTGTAAAAAACTGCCCAAACTGCAACAGAGATCGCAGTGGGGAGAGAAGCAGTTTAATACCTCGTCGTATCAAGGCAGATAATATTACCAGCAAAAAGAATGGCTTGCGATTAACATATACAGGCTAGTTTCCACTTATAATGTAGATCACCAGCACTCGGCTGACGTCCGGACTATTATACAAGATTTGCGAGTCTAAATGGCATATACGCTAAGAGCATGTTACGTTTGACCATTGTTTTCACTCAGGCATACCAGCCTGGGGGGAAACATGGCCAAATGAGCACAGCCCAGCGGGAATCTTCTCACTTCCTTCTTGAGGGTACGGGATGGTGTAAAGAAAAAACCAAGGCAGAAAGCAATCTATAATAGAAAGGATATTAGGTTCGGGAGCTGGGTGGGTCAAACATCTAATAAGTGTCCAACGTAGTCTAAATAACTTGCCAAGAAATTCTCTGAAGGGATTCAGTCCGTACGAATTATTATTCGGAACTAGGATGTTGATCTCTGACCTTGATAGTCAGACTTCAGTGGTAATAGAAAAAACCTTTGATGTCAAAGACCGTTTGGCTATTTTGCAGGACTTAAACAAAACAAGAAAAGACCTGAGCAACATACAGTTGAAACAACAGCCAACAACCACTGAAGAATCACCACCTGTCCCAGCAAGACCTGTCTGGATTCCAAAAGTCGGGGATCTAGTCAGGGAGAAGATCGCGGTAAAGAAGGAATTTGGGCCTTCTTACAGAAAAGCAGTTCCTGTCTTGTCTGTCAACGGGACAAGATCAGTTGTACTACCGCCACTTGCTGGTAAAAAGGAGAACCGAGTTGTATCCATCGACCTGGTAAAACCACAACATGTGGCCGATAACAAACAGTAGGCCAAGTGGACTCCCAATAAGTAGCAGAACACCAAGGTTTGCTACCAGCACAGAGGTCCTAACAAAAAGGCTCATCACATTCGAAACGCCTAAAGAAGAACAAGAAGGACTATGCAACAATGCAATAGAACTCAGACCTCTTAAAACCCAAATAAAGACATTTAGCAGAGACACACCAATCTACAATGAAGTGCCGAGTGAAAATGCAAAAAACAGAAATCCTGAACCAATTGGAACAATTGACAGAACTGCATCCGGTTACTTCATCAACTTCGATGATTCCTCTGACGGCTTCAGTGAATCAAAGACACAGCCATCATCAAAATCCTTTAAAGACAAAGCGAAGGAACTTTTGAAACAACTGAAAGAAACATATCTGGTTTCTCCATGGATTGAATTTTGGGTGGGTTTTGGTGCATTTATCCTCATACTTTGGCTCATCATGGTATTTACTTTGGGACGCTTCATTGAGGGAAAATATGCTAAAATGGACACAGCAAGTCAGAACATCAACTTGGTCCTCAAACCACACACATCTTCACACGTCGAGAAAAGAGAACTTTCTTCAGCCAACTTCACAGCCAATCCTATACCTGGTGGGGTAGCCTGGGATAACACTGACTATGAAATTTATGGTCCGGTCGAGATCCTGAAATATCCACACCAAATCAAGATCTCCTTGAGTGACTTTGCAAAACCAAACTCATTTGCTGATGATTGGGACTTCGAAAGTATTAACAACATGATGTCTGACTTAGTAATGTCTGCTAAATTTACAAAACATGATTATTTGCAAGGTTCTACAAATTATGATAGTATGTATTGCTATAACCATTATGGTAACCATTTTTTACATAAATCTGCACAACCTAGAAATGTTTTAAGTTATAATCAATGGGAACATTGTGCGACACCTCCAAAAGGAAGCTCTAGAACCGTGTATGACAAATATTCATATTTTTCAGGTTTTAACACAAGTAATGCTGAAACATTTTATTTTAAATTGTCAAACAAGACAGGGATGAAAACCATGATAACCAACACAAAATTGATATATTCAGATTCATTCTTTGAAAAAATGAATACTTTTGGATTTGATTATTGGGACAAAAATGTTGATCTGAAAAGTGTTTGGGGTACAAAAGAATGGCAAGTACAGGGTATAGAAGCTTTGTTTAGAGCCTGCATGATCCCAGAACAAATGATATTTTTAAATGACACTGTTCAACAAACCACCTGTCTTGGCTTAGCCAAAATCAAAGATTTAATTAAACCGTCTATTCCAAAGCCAACAATGTTCAGCAATAGCTCTGATACAGATGAAGAGATAGACGTAAACCATATAATAAACCAAAACAGAACACATCCTGATTGGAAACAATGGTTGATCTGGCCCACAGATACAAATTACTGTCAAGATAGATTCCTGAATAAAACACAGGGTTTCAAAATGACCAGGCCAGACCCTAGATATCCCCAAAGACATCACCCAGGGATAATAACAACCTACAGTGTGGGCAAATTATGCCTTCAGTGGCTACAAACTTCCACACTGCCTGAAATTAAGCAACACCTAACTTTACTTACTGATGGTGCTGACGTGCGTGATTTCATACTGGGACCACGCAAACAGCGTCAAAAGCGTTTCATAGCAGCCTCTGTATATGCAGCATACAATGAGGCCTGGAAGGTTACTCAAATTGAAACAGCAGAAAGAATACGGGAAATTGACCGTATTAATTTGGAAAAATCACTATCTGTAGTGGACAATGGGTTAATGACTCTGTCCTCCAGAATTTTTTCATTGGACAGCATTGTGTCTTCAGCAATCGATATATTATCACAAGACTTACTGTTATTACAACATGGTCAGTCACAATTGCGTTCCATTGTACAGCTTGGCTGGACGTTACAAAATCTGCGTTCAGGCTACGTGCCTTGGCGTTTAATCAACACAACGTCACTATTCCAAATCTTTAACCTTACTGATAGACAAATCGGTATGGCGCAAAAGGGTGCTGATTATACAATCTTGAGCATTGAAAAACTAGAAAGATTACCGATGACAATGTCAGAACGACCTGTCAGTGAATGGATAATCCACGGAATCATAAATATTCCAATCTCAACCTTCAGGTTTCAATACTGCCAATAATATATACAGGCTGGCATGTACGAGAAATTGGGAAAGGGGTACCTTAAAACAACTTGGAACCTGCCCTATTCACATGCATGTGTCAGTAATAAAGGACAGAAAGTGTTTCTTAGTGGCAACAATTGTGCTATGTCACTAAGCGGCACGCTTCTGTGTTACGGTATTAGTTTGCACGGAGCCTGTGAAGGGAATTCATACAACCTTTCATGTCACCAGCAAGGCGCACCTGCAACTGAAATAGAACCATTCTTTCAAAGACTCTATAATGGGAGTTACATTCTTATTGTAGACCGCAGATGTTGTAGTCTTATGCCCGGGACTCCTTATCTAGTCACTACGACGGCGAAGGTCAAGTGCTGTGGACGTTCTTTGTTCCCCAGCTCCTTTCCAGACAGGGAGGCAAGGGCATGGCCCAGTTTGAAAATTACTTCTATTCGAATAGATACTTTAAGCAGAATGAAAACAGTGCTTCTTCAGACGCCTACAAGGCTCACGTCATCAAAAGAAACGTATGATCTACAAGTCGCAAGGACGACTGCAGAGATACATACATTATTATCAACTAATTCCCCCGTACATTTCGCGGAAATCCTGAGCGAAATCTAAATATTTCTGATACCAATGGGATCTCAGGGGTATTTAAGACAGTATTTTCGATGGCATTAACACCATTCAAAGCCATACTGGGTATTTTTCCAGATTTCGTCCATTCGATTTTTGGCGGACTTCCCCTGATCCTGGGACTAATTGCAGGAATCCTATTCCTAGTCCTTATTTTTCGTTATGGCAACCCATGTCACAGATCAAACTCTCGCGACAATGGAAGATACGATCCTAGCCATTGGATACCGGGACCGGATATCAAAAATCCTGGGACTCTCCCGGCTTAGAGACCTGAACATGACTTGGTTTCTATCATTTCGACCAATGTGGCAAAGGTGTGTTTTACCTGTACTAAGGTGTCTGCTATGCGGAGAAGAATGCGTGTTAGACACCTGTCTGACGCTACAATCGGATGCGCCAGTGGATGCAGATACACTGTTGGTTCCTACCAAGGTTCACGCTTTGTGCTGCCCTCAAAGGCTGCCAATCCTGATGACGGCATTCCTGGAATCTTCACCACTGCGATTGAAGAGTAGTGAAGTTCAAGATGAAAGCAGCATCGAACAGGTACGACCTTCTGTCAGCAATGCGAATCAGAATGTCAATGCAGACAATCATGCGCACGAATGCATGGTTACACCTATTTCCGACTTAGTGGAACTTTCCCATGAAGCTGTTGACTGTTTTTTCGAAAGCCTGAATGATATGATGTTCTCTCCAGAACAGAAATAGAGACTTTTTGAGTAAACTCGCACACGGCGTTCCCTGAATTCGGCCTTCAACTTTAAAAATAAAGTCACATGAACAATTCTTCCCACCAGTTCACGGACAACAATTTTTTAGCAGCCCCAAATTATTTTTCACAAATTTTTCGGGACACTTATCTTCTGCTTAAAGTAAGAAACTATTCCTAGAGAACTAAGATTTCTATTTTTAGATACTTTATAAACTTTAGTTGCCCGCTGGGATGTTCACAAATATTTTATTATGTGATGAAATGGTCTCGAACTTCCTTTCTGTATAGCCATATTAAGAGCCATTTCATGTGTATTTCTCATATACCAATAAGCAATAATGCATACAAATGCGTGTTTTCTTTTGCATTTAAACCATAGCTTAAGTGCATACAATATATATGACTGCAATTTTTCAGTATATTTGAAAATTTCGAAATGCATTTATGTATTTTGGGGTGGTAAGGTATACACTATACTCTATAGTATGTTGTACTATGTTATACTATGCATAGATTAGTAGATATGACCATAGTTAGCGTGGAGTGGGTGTCGTGTATTTCTATAGGTTCTGAATCAGTCCCCCTATTCCTGACCCTATTCTGGTTAAACTAACTATCAAGTTAACTAACAGTCAGCCCATGAGGCAAGAAAAGCCCCCATGATGCAGATACCGTTATCTGACGCAGTCACACTACGGCACAGGAACGTGTTATCTGATTAGGTCATAACGCTTGAGATCTAATTAGACAAGCGACATTCCTCCAGCCCCTGATAAGGCATACGACGTTCTCATAACAAATCAAACCTATGACAACCTGGATAATCCGTGCGGCCATTGTTTTGATTTCACAGAGAACTTTAGTAAAGAATGTGCTAACGAGCAAGTCGTATGACATCTTTATTGACGTATCTATGTCCATCCTTACGTCAATCTCGGCACCTTTAAGGTATAAATATTGCCGATCTTGCCCTATGCAAACACACGCGTGGTGACAAGACGGAGCAGCCATACTTGCCGAAGCCGAGAGCAGAAGCAGACCCCGCTGGCGCAGCCCCGCCTTCCTGACGCGCTGAGAGACGCGCTGCTATCTCAAGCCGAGAGACCCAGCACCGGCGCTTTCGGGCAGCCCTCGCAGGCAGCCTGGAATATCGAGAGCAGAGAAAGAGATACCATTCCTCATCCATCCTAAATTCCAGGTACAGAACTGAATAACCCCTCACAGAGAATTCTTTAGGTATTCACTTGGCAAAAACAAACTTAACTTAAACTGTAACTTTCTATTCCCGCCCACGCATTAGACTTAGGTCAGGTACACGGGGTAGGCGTATTTAGAAACACCAGTTGAGTACGTTTAGTCAAATGTATATGTGTATGTAAATATATTTTAATCATTTTAAACATCATATGGCTCAGAAACCATATCAATGTTTTTACAGTATTATTTTATACTATTGCTTTTAATGTATGCACTTTACTTAACTATAAGTATTGCAATAATATCGATCCATTTCTCATGTATGAGAAAAGAGACTGATCAATAAATAACATCTTTTATTGAACACGCCCGTCTCTTCCTTTTCTCTACATTCTGATGAGACTAAGAATGCACGTACTGACTGAGTAAAATAATTGCCTTGTGCTCACACGACTCTCGAGATTGACTCTTGATTAGGGGAGAGCAAAGTTGTCATGTTCTATGGTTGTCAGAAACTAAATCCCTTCTTGTCTAATCAGGGGAGTTAATTCTTTCCTGAACATTCGAGAAAGTTTCTAGCGAACTCTGAGCTACGCTGGCAAACCCAAAAATTAAGTCTAGTATCGACAGTAGTAGACCTAGTTAACGTCTGGCCTAGGCCTTTACTGCTGTAGGTATTATTCCAATGCGCAGAGCCTATTGGGAAAATAGGAGCTACACTACAGTTGACAGTTGTATTTATGGATATTTGCACTGTGTAACTTCTTGAAATAAAATTGGACTACTTCCTCTCTTCGACTGCAGTCCCTCTTTTGAAGATAGGAGGTTGATTTGTTCTGTTGAAGAGGTGCTAGAGACTTTCCCTGCACCACTTGGGGTTCGGAGCAAGCCGGAAAACCGCAACCTTTCTATATACATGGACTCCAATTCCTGTGATGCAGTTCAAGAGATGTGATGTCATCAGTGATGTCACTGAACATGTCATGAGTGATGTAATATGCGACGTCATCAGCAGTGCATTGCGGGGGCACAAGTTATAGTTAGCTCAACTAACTTTAACAGCTAAATTTCTCTGGTTTTGTACGAGTGAAATGTCCAACTAACAATAACGTCCCTGAAACCTATGTTTTTTTTCAGTGAATTTCTAAGGTTTTTTTTAAATACTAATTTCTAAAATAATGTCCATAAACGTATGGTTTTTTAGTGAATTTCTAAGGTTTTTTAAGTGCTAATTTCTAACTATAATGACCCTGAAACCTATGTTTTCCTCAGTGAATTTCTAAGGTTTTTTAAATGCTAATTTCTAACTATAATGTCCCTGAAACCTATGTTTTCCTCAGTGAATTTCTAAGGTTTTTTAAATGCTAATTTCTCACTATAAGTCCCTGAAACTTATGTTTTTTTCAGTGAATTTCTAAGGTTTTTTTAAATGTGAATTTCTAATTATGCCTACATAGGTAGGGCATGTGCAGAAAGAGGAAGAAAAGTGCAGAAAGAAGCAAGAGATATGCAGAAAGAACCATCAACGGTGCAGAAAGAGGCCTTGTTGCAAAGTAATCCTGTGCTCTGGACCCCCCAGCTTTTTGCTGATTGGTACTGGACGAGTGTGGGGGAAATGCCTGGTTCATTGCATGAGTGCATGGGTAGTGCCTGAGTGATTACATGAGTGCATGTATAATGCCTGGGTAATTTTATAACTGCATGAGTAGTGCCTGGGTGATTGCGTGAGTACACAGGTAGTCCGTCGTGTTTTTTTAAGTGCTTGTATATTGGCGGAATGTTTGCATGAGTGCATGGGCAGTGCCTGGTGTTTGGAGGTGTGCATGGGTAATGCCTGGGTGATTGCATGAGTGCATTGGTACTGCCTGAGTGATTGGAGAATTGCATGAGTAGTGCCTGGGTGATTGCATGAGTGCATGGGTAGTGCCTGGATGACTGGAGGAGTACAAGCATAGTGCATGGTGAGTTTTTAAGTGCATGCTAGTGACTGAGTGATTGCAGGAGTGCATGGGTAGTACATGGGTGATTGGAGCAGTGACTGGATAGTGCCTGTGTTATTCTTTGAGTTGATGAGTACTGTCTGGATGATTGGAAAAGTGCATGGGTAGTGCCTGGGTGAGTTTGAAAATGCTTAGTTGCTGCTTGGGTGATTGCATGAGTGCAGAGGTAATATATGCGTGAATAGAAGACTGCATGGGTAATGCTTGATTGACTGTATTCGTTTATGAGTAATGCCTGGATGATTGCATGAGTGGATGGGTAGCGCCTAGATGATTGTAAGAGTACAAGGGTAGTGTATGGTGATTTTATAAGTGCTTCAGTATTGGTGGAGACTGTATGGCTAGTAGCTGGGTGATCGAAGGAGTGCATGGGTAGTGCACAGGTGAATAGAGCACTATATGGGTAGTCCCTGAGATATTACATCAGTGCATCAATGGTGCCTGGCTGATTGGAAGAGTGTGTTTGTAATGCCTGGGTGTTTTGTAAGTACATGGGTATTGCTTGAGTGATTTTGTAAGTGCATGGGTAATGCCTGGGTTATGGCATGAGTTTATGGGTAATACCTGGATGATTGCATGAGTGTATGGGTAGTGCCTGAGTTATTGCATATGTGTATAGATAATGCCTGGGTGATTGCATAAGTGAATGACTAGTGCAGGAGTGGTTGGAGGAGTGCACTTCTACTGGCTTGTTAATTGAAGGAGTGAATGAGTAGTGTCTGGGTGATTAGAAGAATACATGGGTAGTGCCTGGTTGATTGGAGCAGTGCATGATTAGTGCCAGAATTATTGCATGAGTGGATGAGTAGTGCCTGAGTGATCGGAGGAGTGCATGGGTAGTACTTTGGTGATTTTGTAACTACTTGGTTAATGTCTCGATGATTGCATGAGTATGGAGGTAATGTATAGACGATTGGAAGAGTACATGAGTAATGCTTGACTGATTGCATTAGTTTATGTGTAATGTCTGGATGATTGCATGAGTGCATGGGTTGTGTCAAGGTGATTGCAAGAGTGGAAGAGTAGTGTGTAGTGATTTTATAAGTGCTTGGGTATTGGTGGAATGCTTGGATAAGGCTATGGTTGCCTGCTCCTGAAAGATGAAAGGCTGAGCGCTAGAACACATGGTCTCTGCAGCAGGCTCTCTTCACATTGATCAGTCTGTGCATGTGGGCTTGTGCCTTAGCATCATTACACTCGCTGGTTTGTATGTTGTGTGTTATAAGACAGAAACAGCATATTCCCTAACGAATCTGTTACACAGCACGCCCAAAGAGTAAGTGCTAATGATTAAGTGCTCATGTGTGCCCTGGTAGACCTTGGAGCAATTTAAGCAGTAGTTTAAAGTCCTCAATTGCCAAACTGATGTAGCAGCATGGTGCCTGCTCCTGAAAGATGAAAGGCTGAGTGCTAGAACACGTGGTCTCTGCAGCAGGATCTCTTCACACTGAGCTGTCCGTCCATGTGGGCTTGTGCCTTAGCATCATCACACTTGCCGGTTTGTGTGTTGTGTGTTATAAAACAGAAACAGCATATTCCTTAATGAGTCTGTTTCACAGCACACCCAAAGACCAAGTACTAATTAATAAGTGCCCATGTGGGCCTGAAAACTATGTTTTTGCAGTGAATTTGTAGGCTACCATTTTCAAAACCGTAGAAACACCAATACCAGTTAGTACATACCCACTCAATAATTCCTAGGTCTACACACACATCCACTCATTCACCAATACAGTCTCTCATACATGCAGTCAACCATCAATACAGCACTATCATATGCATTCACATATCTATACAAACACTCACAGACCGCCACTCATCCATAGTTACTCACACACCTAGTCAGTCATGCAAAGAATCAATCACAATCCTATTTACTCACCTATACAGTTACACACACACCGTACCTCAGTTATTCAAACATATACTAACGCATACTTACACTCTTATACAATAACTAATACAAGTGCACACTCATCTATGCAGCCACTCTCACAATCACTCAGTCTCACAAATAGTCATTTATATACTCCAAAACGCACATATACTGCCTTTCACATATGCAATTACTCACACATGTACCACTGAAGCATTCATTCACTCACCAACATACCCATCCACACAGTCACCCACCCATACAGCATTTCACAGATGCACTCTTGAACCCATACACCCATTGAATCATCACCCACTCACACATCTATGCACAGAGTCACACCCCCCTACCCACCCACACAGATACTCAGGCACCTATACAGATACTCAGACAACCAAACAATAACCCATATAGACCCTCATTTAGGTACTCACCAACCCATGCAACCCCTCACACACCAACTGACAAACCTAACTGTGTGAATGCCTGTATCAATCACTAACCCATGCATTCAGTAAGACACATTTATTCACTCACTTATACAGTCAGTCACACACCTACTAAATAATCAATTCCGACACTTATACACCCACTCATTCTTCAATACACCTTGGTAAGTATATATATATATATATATATATATATGTATATATATATATATATATATATATATATAACATATTTAAACTTTACAGAAACACAGAGATTTTAATATATATTTTGTTATTTTTTTATATATGTATATATTTGTATATTTATATAGCTCCCACAAAGAAAACTCTAGTGAAGAAGGCACAGACACAAAGTGGTTTAGGATTCAGCATCAATTTAATTAATCAAGTCTCCCTGAACCCCAGGCACAAGAGACGCGTTAAAGCCTACACGGAGGCCTTTGTCTATCTAGTTTGGCGCCATTAATCAAGCACATTATATAGCCCTTCCCACTGGACCCCATAATGGACATAGAAAACACATTCTCGTATATGCAATCGTCATGAAGCCCAAATAATGCATGTGTGTGCCGTGTACAACTCGAAATGATTCAGAAAAGGGGGTGGTGATGAACAGAGTGTCTGAATTAAGCAGACCACTCTTACCCAGTCCAAAGATCGGGGCTTGATCCATCACCGTTTTTTAGCTCACTGCACCATCCCAGCTCAGAACCTGGCTACATGCAAATTAGTCTGTTCCTGTCCCAGTGCATGATGGGAACAGGGCAAACCAAACTACCAAGCCAATTCTTATACTGGGAAGGAAACAAGCTTCCGGGGACCGGTTTCTGGCATTCCAGCCGTCGTCAGCCCGGCTTGCTTGAATCCTGATGGTGCAATGAGCAAGGGACTCACATCTGAGTATACCCTTCCACGCTTATGGTGGACAAAATGATTCAGAAAAGGGGGTGGTGATGATCAGAGTGTCTGAATTAAGCAGACCACTCTTACCCAGTCCAAAGATCAGGGCTTGATCCATCACCGTTTTTTAGCTCACTGCACCATCCCAGCTCAGAACCTGGCTACATGCAAATTAGTCTGTTCCTGTCCCAGTGCATGATGGGAACAGAGCAAACCAAACTACCAAGCCAATTCTTATACTGGGAAGGAAACAAGCTTCCGGGGACCGGTTTCTGGCATTGCAGCCGTCGTCGGCCCGGCTTGCTTGAATCCTGATGGTGCAATGAGCAAGGGACTCACATCTGAGTATACCCTTCCACGCTTATGGTGGACAAAATGATTCAGAAAAGGGGGTGGTGATGAACAGAGTGTCTGAATTAAGCAGACCACTCTTACCCAGTCCAAAGATCAGGGCTTGATCCATCACCGTTTTTTAGCTCACTGCACCATCCCAGCTCAGAACCTGGCTACATGCAAATTAGTCTGTTCCTGTCCCAGTGCATGATGGGAACAGGGCAAACCAAACTACAAAGCCAATTCTTATACTGGGAAGGAAACAAGCTTCCGGGGACCGGTTTCTGGCATTACAGCCGTCGTCGGCCCGGCTTGCTTGAATCCTGATGGTGCAATGAGCAAGGGACTCACATCTGAGTATACCCTTCCACGCTTATGGTGGACAAAATGATTCAGAAAAGGGGGTGGTGATGAACAGAGTGTCTGAATTAAGCAGACCACTCTTACCCAGTCCAAAGATCAGGGCTTGATCCAGCACCGTTTTTTAGCTCACTGCACCATCCCAGCTCAGAACCTGGCTACATGCAAATTAGTCTGTTCCTGTCCCAGTGCATGATGGGAACAGGGCAAACCAAACTACCAAGCCAATTCTTATACTGGGAAGGAAACAAGCTTCCGGGGACCGGTTTCTGGCATTACAGCCGTCGTCAGCTCGGCTTGCTTGAATCCTGATGGTGCAATGAGCAAGGGACTCACATCTGAGTATACCCTTCCACGCTTATGGTGGACAAAATGATTCAAGAAAAGGGGGTGGTGATGAACAGAGTGTCTGAATTAAGCAGACCACTCTTACCCAGTCCAAAGATCAGGGCTTGATCCATCACCGTTTTTTAGCTCACTGCACCATCCCAGCTCAGAACCTGGCTACATGCAAATTAGTCTGTTCCTGTCCCAGTGCATGATGGGAACAGGGCAAACCAAACTACCAAGCCAATTCTTATACTGGGAAGGAAACAAGCTTCCGGGGACCAGTTTCTGGCGTTTCCAGTGAAGAATTGGCTTGGTAGTTTGGTCTGCCCTGTTCCCATGATGCACTGGGCCAGGGACAGACTAATTTGCATATAGCCAGGTTCTGAACTGGGATGGTGCAGTGAGCTAAAAAACGGTGATGGATCAAGCCCTGATCTGTTGACTGGGTAGGAGTGTTCTGATTAACTCAGATACTCTGTCCATCACCACCCCCTTTTTGTAATTATTTTGGCCACCATGAGTGTGGAAGGGTATGCTCAGACATGAGTCCCTTGCTCATTGCACCATCAGGATTCAAGCAAGCCGGGCCGAAGACGGCTGTAATGCCAGAAACCGGTCCCCGGAAGCTTGTTTCCTTTCCAGTGAAGAATTGGCTTGGTAGTTTGGTCTGCCCTGTTCCCATGATGCACTGGGCCAGGGACAGACTAATTTGCATATAGCCAGGTTCTGAACTGTGATGGTGCAGTGAGCTAAAAAACGGTGATGGATCAAGCCCTGATCTGTTGACTGGGTAGGAGTGTTCTGATTAACTCAGATACTCTGTCCATCACCACCCCCTTTTTGTAATTATTTTGGCCACCATGAGTGTGGAAGGGTATGCTCAGACATGAGTCCCTTGCTCATTGCACCATCAGGATTCAAGCAAGCCGGGCCGAAGACGGCTGTAATGCCAGAAACCGGTCCCCGGAAGCTTGTTTCCTTTCCAGTGAAGAATTGGCTTGGTAGTTTGGTCTGCCCTGTTCCCATGATGCACTGGGCCAGGGACAGACTAATTTGCATATAGCCAGGTTCTGAACTGGGATGGTGCAGTGAGCTAAAAAACGGTGATGGATCAAGCCCTGATCTGTTGACTGGGTAGGAGTGTTCTGATTAACTCAGATACTCTGTCCATCACCACCCCCTTTTTGTAATTATTTTGGCCACCATGAGTGTGGAAGGGTATGCTCAGACATGAGTCCCTTGCTCATTGCACCATCAGGATTCAAGCAAGCCAGGCCGAAGACGGCTGTAATGCCAGAAACCGGTCCCCGGAAGCTTGTTTCCTTTCCAGTGAAGAATTGGCTTGGTAGTTTGGTCTGCCCTGTTCCCATGATGCACTGGGACAGGGACAGACTAATTTGCATATAGCCAGGTTCTGAACTGGGATGGTGCAGTGAGCTAAAAAACGGTGATGGATCAAGCCCTGATCTGTTGACTGGGTAGGAGTGTTCTGATTAACTCAGATACTCTGTCCATCACCACCCCCTTTTTGTAATTATTTTGGCCACCATGAGTGTGTAAGGGTATGCTCAGACATGAGTCCCTTGCTCATTGCACCATCAGGATTCAAGCAAGCCGGGCCGAAGACGGCTGTAATGCCAGAAACTGGTCCCCGGAAGCTTATTTCCTTTCCAGTGAAGAATTGGCTTGGTAGTTTGGTCTGCCCTGTTCCCATGATGCACTGGGCCAGGGGCAGACTAATTTGCATATAGCCAGGTTCTGAACTGGGATGGTGCAGTGAGCTAAAAAACGGTGATGGATCAAGCCCTGATCTGTTGACTGGGTAGGAGTGTTCTGATTAACTCAGATACTCTGTCCATCACCACCCCCTTTTTGTAATTATTTTGGCCACCATGAGTGTGGAAGGGTATGCTCAGACATGAGTCCCTTGCTCATTGCACCATCAGGATTCAAGCAAGCCGGGCCGAAGACGGCTGTAATGCCAGAAACCGGTCCCCGGAAGCTTGTTTCCTTTCCAGTGAAGAATTGGCTTGGTAGTTTGGTCTGCCCTGTTCCCATGATGCACTGGGCCAGGGACAGACTAATTTGCATATAGCCAGGTTCTGAACTGGGATGGTGCAGTGAGCTAAAAAACGGTGATGGATCAAGCCCTGATCTGTTGACTGGGTAGGAGTGTTCTGATTAACTCAGATACTCTGTCCATCACCACCCCCTTTTTGTAAATATTTTGGCCACCATGAGTGTGGAAGGGTATGCTCAGACATGAGTCCCTTGCTCATTGCACCATCAGGATTCAAGCAAGCCGGGCCGAAGACAGCTGTAATGCCACAAACCGGTCCCCGGAAGCTTGTTTCCTTTCCAGTGAAGAATTGGCTTGGTAGTTTGGTCTGCCCTGTTCCCATGATGCACTGGGCCAGGGAGAGACTAATTTGCATATAGCCAGGTTCAGAACTGGGATGGTGCAGTGAGCTAAAAAAACGGTGATGGATCAAGCCCTGATCTGTTGACTGGGTAGGAGTGTTCTGATTAACTCAGATACTCTGTCCATCACCAACCCCTTTTTGTAATTATTTTGCCACCATGAGTGTGGAAGGGTATGCTCAGACATGAGTCCCTTGCTCATTACACCATTAGGATTCAAGCAAGCCGGGCCGAAGACGGCTGTAATGCCAGAAACCGGTCCCCGGAAGCTTGTTTCCTTTCCAGTGAAGAATTGGCTTGGTAGTTTGGTCTGCCCTGTTCCCATGATGCACTGGGCCAGGGACAGACTAATTTGCATATAGCCAGGTTCTGAACTGGGATGGTGCAGTGAGCTAAAAAACAGTGATGGATCAAGCCCTGATCTGTTGACTGGGTAGGAGTGTTCTGATTAACTCAGATACTCTGTCCATCACCACCCCCTTTTTGTAATTATTTTGGCCACCATGAGTGTGGAAGGGTATGCTCAGACATGAGTCCCTTGCTCATTGCACCATCAGGATTCAAGCAAGCCGGGCCGAAGACGGCTGTAATGCCAGAAACCGGTCCCCGGAAGCTTGTTTCCTTTCCAGTGAAGAATTGGCTTGGTAGTTTGGTCTGCCCTGTTCCCATGATGCACTGGGCCAGGGACAGACTAATTTGCATATAGCCAGGTGCTGAACTGGGATGGTGCAGTGAGCTAAAAAACGGTGATGGATCAAGCCCTGATCTGTTGACTGGGTAGGAGTGTTCTGATTAACTCAGATACTCTGTCCATCACCACCCCCTTTTTGTAATTATTTTGGCCACCATGAGTGTGGAAGGGTATGCTCAGACATGAGTCCCTTGCTCATTGCACCATCAGGATTCAAGCAAGCCGGGCCGAAGACGGCTGTAATGCCAGAAACCGGTCCCCGGAAGGTTGTTTCCTTTCCAGTGAAGAATTGGCTTGGTAGTTTGGTCTGCCCTGGTCCCATGATGCACTGGGCCAGGGACAGACTAATTTGCATATAGCCAGGTTCTGAACTGGGATGGTGCAGTGAGCTAAAAAACGGTGATGTATCAAGCCCTGATCTGTTGACTGGGTAGGAGTGTTCTGATTAACTCAGATACTCTGTCCATCACCACCCCCTTTTTGTAATTATTTTGTCCACCATGAGTGTGGAAGGGTATGCTCAGACATGAGTCCCTTGCTCATTGCACCATCAGGATTCAAGCAAGCCGGGCCGAAGACGGCTGTAATGCCAGAAACCGGTCCCCGGAAGGTTGTTTCCTTTCCAGTGAAGAATTGGCTTGGTAGTTTGGTCTGCCCTGGTCCCATGATGCACTGGGCCAGAAACAGACTAATTTGCATATAGCCAGGTTCTGAACTGGGATGGTGCAGTGAGCTAAAAAACGGTGATGTATCAAGCCCTGATCTGTTGACTGGGTAGGAGTGTTCTGATTAACTCAGATACTCTGTCCATCACCACCCCCTTTTTGTAATTATTTTGGCCACCATGAGTGTGGAAGGGTATGCTCAGACATGAGTCCCTTGCTCATTGCACCATCAGGATTCAAGCAAGCCGGGCCGAAGACGGCTGTAATGCCAGAAACCGGTCCCCGCAAGCTTGTTTCCTTTCCAGTGAAGAATTGGCTTGGTAGTTTGGTCTGCCCTGTTCCCATGATGCACTGGGCCAGGGACAGACTAATTTGCATATTGCCAGGTTCTGAACTGGGATGGTGCAGTGAGCTAAAAACGGTGATGGATCAAGCCCTGATCTGTTGACTGGGTAGGAGTGTTCTGATTAACTCAGATACTCTGTCCATCACCACCCCCTTTGTGTACAACTCGAAGTCTGCAGCATCACAGGTAAAACATAACGTAAAAATTATATATTTTTCACGAAATGTATAAATTTAACTGATTGGAAATCCCATTATAGCAGACAGCGTAAGTGACAAATAACATATGTGCATTACATTGCGCTACAGTTGGAGTTTTGTAGGCATATAGAATCTGCAGGCAAACTCGTAATCCTGTGTAGCCTATATCAAGTATTTTGATTAAAATATACTTAAAAATCCATACTGCCAAACATAGATATTAGTACCAAATATCAATCACCTTAGTCCCAGAGAGCTCGCCCGAGCTGATAAAATGTCCGCTCAATACGACCTCTGACCTCAGCTTGTTGTAATTTGACAGTGATTAGATTGAGCATTAGCAGAAGCCATCTTAGTTCTAGCCGTTATCTTGACATTTAGCGGACTCCATTTTGTATTCATGGCAGCCATTTTGTTTGCTACATGCTGCCTCGTGCCGACCATGTGCTTTGTCCTATCTTCCTGTTTATGGTGCTTGAATCTGCCCAGCAACAAGCTATATTTAGCATCCCCCACTTTGCTGCCGTCCGTTAGAGTTCACATCTGGTAGTGATTAGTTCCAGATAGGAATGTGTTTGTCAAACCCCCAAGACTGTTAGCTCCTCCCACTGATCGATTGTATCTCTCGGTATTACCTTATATGTACTTAAATTGTGCTCTTGTGTTTTGTACCGCCTTCTTTTGAGCCCCTGTGCGGGTATAAATAAACCATGCTTTCTTGGCTCGTGGTGCTACTTCTTGCAATACCGAACGGTACTGTTTGAACCATAGCACCACCTCATGAGGTGTAATAAATGTTACGTTTTCTATTCCAGTTTCTGTGCCAACTTCTTTCTGTTGGTCTGAGGACTTCGTGCAGAGAAGGGCGAACCCCTTGCACTAGCGGGTCTGGCTGAGGCCTGCACAACAAATTGATGCCCAAGGTGGGGCTCTTCGGCGACTCGGATGCACGAAGGATTGGTCGTGACGAAGGTTTGGAATTTCGCTGAGGACGTGATCGCTGCCAGAAGTGACCCGAGTCTTGGCACCCAAGGTGTTTCTTCCCTACTTTCCGATCTGACCATCCAGGTGGCGCCATTCTTTGACTGAGATCTCTTCTGTTGGTCCGCCGTGCAGTGACCGTTTTGTCGAATTTAGAACTTGGCAGTTGGAATCTGGACACCCTATGATTGGTAAGAGCCGTTTTGCGGCACCTACTACGGGTTTTGGATGCCCTTGTATGGTAAGGTAGTTTTAGGAACACTTACTGTGGCATATTTGTATTTGGAAAAGACTAGTCTAATTTGTATTTGGAAATTAGTAGATATATGTGTTGCAACCCATATAGGCAGGCAATGTGAAGATTTTTCTTCAATGATTTGAATTTGAACGGCGCAACGTACTAAAGGTACTTTAAGTGCTACTTTGTGTATAATACTGCATATTTTGCTTTATTTCTGGCATGCCTGTTTTTAGCGCACTTCGAAGGTTGTGTTGCTTTTGTAATGGTACTAGCCTCTGATTGGAGGAATCGCAGCCGGCTCCCCCAGAGGCGACGCCTAATAGAAACATGTACGTCAAGTTTGGTCTTTCCGCCATAATGTACAGCACGTTGTGGCATAAATATACCAAAAAGTATCCTGAATTACGTTGGCCAATGCATGGGTCATTTGATGCACGGAGGATTGAGTATGTGGAGCAATGTATGTTTGAGCGGAGGTCTAGACGTGAGATGTTTGAATGCGTGCATATGTGGGAGAAAGAAGTGCGACAACAAGCGAAGCGTGATCAAGCGTTGATTGAGAAAGAGCAGCAAAAGAATGTGTATGAGAAAGCGTTGGAGTTGAGAAAGAAGGAAGTGAAAGAGTTGAAAGAGGGAGAGGAGAAAGAACACATATTGCAGGTATCTGGCCAATATCCTGTCCGACAGCCTCTCTATCCTGTCCTTAATAAACCGCAAGATGATTTTTTGTTATTAGATCGACCTCCACCTCCGTATGCCGTTCCGTCCGCTCCGGTCGAAGGTAATGAGGATTCTGACGCAGATCAACGAACAGTGTGGGACACTCGATCCATGTTGTCTGCTCAGCGCGCAGCCGATATCAGACAAGTTGCTCGTAAAGCATTACGTGGCACTGATTCTGCTCCCGATCTTTTAGCTAGTATGAAGGATTGGTCGGAGAAGGAGCAGATATATTTTACGGAGACATTTGCTTCAGAAGCTGTAGAACTCTTTCGGAAATTCTCTCCAACACTAGAACCTGATGATGTAGCAGCTGATTGTAAAAACATGCGTGATGGTATTTTTCTTTTCCCTCAGGTGGCTGACACGATTAGACAGTTGGTTAAATTACGAACTGAGGCGGTTCACTTGAAGGAGAAGAAAAAGCTTGCAGACGCAGCTGCGCAGCCCAATCCGTCTGGAGATTCGCAGTCTTCTATCTTCGGAACAGATAAGACAATGCCAGTCGATATGAGGCCTATGCGGGAAGCCGCACCCTTGTATGTTCCTCCTAAAGGAGCGGGTGATAGTGATGATAAAAATTCTGCTGATGCTAAAAGATATTTAGTTTATAATTGGGTGTATACTCCTTGGAATAGAGCAAATGTAATGGCGCTTAAAGCAGCATTACCTGATCTGCGTAAAAATCCAGCCGCTTTCTATGAGGAAGTTGAAGGCGCTATAAATTCTTGTACCATGACCAAGTGGAGAAGTGTGGCTCAGGGGTTAGAGGCAGCAGACCCGGAAGCTGAGATCGGTCCTGGACCAGGGTTCAATACCCCGCCTCGGCGGGGTCTTGGGCTAAAAATTCCACGGACTCGATCATTCTCGCCCCGGTGCCTCCTCGACTCACAGGTTCACACTCTGCGACTCTGGGCAATAGCTTGCTTAATCTCCACAACGGCCCCTCGCGGCGGGATGCCTGACTTTCACCTTGTGGATACCCTGCTATTTCACAGGGGAATACCAGGAAGGGTTCCCTAAGCAAGCGCCGGGACACCCACTGCGGGTAGCTGTCCGCTATATAAGCTCAACTACATTTACATTTACATTTATGTGATATAGATTTATTTTTTGGCTTAATCTTACCGCCAGATATGTGACGGACTGTTCGTAAAATCGATGATCGGGTTACTCTTTGTGCCAAATGGAAGGATTTAGAACAATTGGATGTGGATAGGGAGCTTGCTAAAAAGCCACACAAGTTGATATTAGATCTCCCCGCAGCAATATTTACCAAGCTTAAAACAGTTATTTCCCCTAAAAAGATAGATTGGACTGTTTTGGCATCGTGCAAACAAAAGGTTGATGAATCGGTTTCTGATTTCTTTAAACGCTTTGAGGAAGCTTTTCATGATTTTACCGGTCAGTCCTTGACGGATGCTACAGGCAGACACCTTTTTGTCGATAAATATGTTACGAATCTGTTGCCAGGGATAGCTAGCCGCTTAAAAGCCAGTGAAAGTTCTTGGACTACATCTTCTCCAGCATCTGTTTTGACGATGGCTCAGTATTGCGAGCGTCAAGAATTAGAAGCAAAAGGTAACGAAGAAAAGAAATCTAAAGATTTGAAAACAAAAGTTATGTTAGCCCAAGTTTATGGTCTGCCTTCTAGAGGTTACGATAGAGGCAGACGTGGATCTTTCAATCACCCCTATACTCGTACGAATCTGTCTATTAATCAATGTGCGTATTGTAAGAAATGTGGTCATTGGATGGCTGATTGCCCAGTGTTGCGTGCCCAACAGAATTCACGAGGGCGGGGACAAATGAGAAAACGTTCAGGTTTTTCAGGGCCATGGGGAAATACGTATGATCGTGCCCGATTTGATACTAATGTGCAAACACAGGATGGGCTAAATGCTTTTGATAGACGAAATCAATATCAAATGTCTAATTATGTTCAGCCTGACCTTTACGATTCTGTTCACGCATAGGTTTGCCTAGGATGGGGTAAGGAATCAGTTGAAGTTCCAGTAGATCAGACGGGTCCCTATGTTACAGCACATGTTTTGGGTTCTACTGATTGGTTTCTGGTTGATACAGGAGCTACTCGTAGCGCTTTGTCTAAACAATTGGTTCCAAGGGCTCCCCTGTCTGGCGTAACTATTACTTCGATAGGTTTCGATGGAATACCTTCCCTTAGCCCATTGTCACAACCACTTGCATTTCATGTCAATAAATTTAGTGCTCGATGTCCGTTTTTGCTTTCTCCAAACACACCAGACAATATTGTGGGTCTTGATATGCTGAAGTATTTTAGAGCCACAATATGATGTTCTCCTGAAGGAGTGCGTGTCATTTTGAATGACAATCATTCCGAGCTTGAAAGAGTTTGCTTGTTAAAGAAGATATTGCATTGGCTGCACTTCCTAAAACTTTGTGGGCTACCTCAGACACTGATGTGGGTCAAATGGTTATCCCACCAGTACATATTAGTGTTAAGGAGGGAGCTGTGTTACCTCGCTTGCCTCAATGTAGGATTTCACAGGAGGGTGAAGAAGCACTCATGTGAATTGTACATGATCTCATTCAAGTTGGGGTTGTTGAGGAAGTTCCATTTAATGTTTGCAACAGCCCGATTCTTCCAATTCTGAAAAGAGACACTGACACTCGAGTTTACAGATTTATCATAGACTTGAGAGAGGTAAATAAGAGTGTTGTACCGCAGTACCCTGTGGTTTCTGACATCACAACACTTCTTACTTTGGTCCCCCCGACTGCTACTACGTTTTCTGTAATAGACTTGAAGAATGCTTTCTTTTCGATCCATATTCATCCTGACAGCCAATACTTGTTCGGTTTCACTTTGAATAATCGATCGTTTAGATTTTGTAGAATTTCTCAAGGTTATACTGAGAGTCCGAGTACTTACAGTCAAGCATTAAAAAGAGAACTTGATTCTTTTGTATTGCCCGAAGGTGTCGCTCTCATACAATATGTTAATGACATCTTGCTGGCAGCTGACACCCCAGAGCAGTGTGAAACGTGTACTCTGTCTTTGCTTTCTTTTCTTGCTTCCCATCATCATAAAGTGTCCCGAAAGAAATCGCAATATTGTAGACCAAAGGTAACCTACTTAGGTCACCTTTTGTCTAGGGAGGGACGTGCATTGACATCAGATCGTATACAAGCAATATTAGATACTCCAGTACACAGAAAGGAGTACGTGCATTTCTTGGTTTTACTTCCTTTTGCAGACAATGGATTTTGGGTTTTCACATATTGTTAAACCTATGTTAGCACTTTTGACAAAAGACACTCCCGTACCCCTTCCATGGACAGATGAATGTGAAACTGCTTTTCGACAGTTACGACAAGCCCTATGTTCAGCACCAGTGTTAGGTACACCAGATTACACAAAGCCTTTTACACTTTACGTGCATGAAAAAGATGGATGTGCATTGTCAGTTTTAGTCCAGTTACATGGTGATAAGCAACGTCCCTGTGCTTATTTTTCAGCAGTTCTTGACCATGTTGCTCGAGCATTACCTGGGTGTTTTCGCTCAGTTGCGGCAACGGCTGCGTCAATACGACAGAGTGAGGGAATAGTTTTGTCACATAAGCTGTTAGTGTTGGTACCCCATGCGGTTGATGCCCTTTTGAATCAAACAAAGACGTAGCACTTAACTAGCGCTCCTCTGACAGGATATGAACTGACATTGCTAGCTCCTCACATTACATTGAAGAGATGTGCAACTTTAAACCCAGCTACTTTGTTGCCGAATCCGGCGACTCAGCCTCAGTCACAAGAAACACATGATTGTATTTCCTGCCTGAGGAACAGACAAAGGGTTGCATTGATTTGCAAGATACGCCCATTTCAGATGTGGAAGGTGAATTATGAGTTGACGGGTCTTGTTTGAAATTACCAGATGGTCCAACCTCAGCCGCATATGCAAACACTACGCTTGAAACAATAGTGGAGACAGCTCGCATACCGCAGAAATCGGCTCAAGCAGCTGAATTGATAGCTTTGACACAAGCATGTGAGCTTAGTACTGATTTGTGTGTGAACATTTATACAGATAGCCGCTATGCTTTTGGAGTAGCGCATGATTTTGGCCTACTCTGGAAGGAAAGAGGCTTTCTTACATCTCATGGAATGCAAATAATGCACGGAGACTTACAGGCTGATTCATGAAGCGAAATAGCGCCCGCAATGGCAGCGAAAACGCAATTGCGGGTGCAAAACATGGAATCGGCATTCATGTACGAAATAGCGAAATCGCTAAAAAATAATAGCGAGCGGAATAGCGATTACGCTGTAAAAGTCGCAGACTCCGGGAAGTCGAGCATTAGCGAAAATGAAATAGCGACCAACCACGGAATCTGCGATTTGAATAGCGAAACGCAATACTGTCTCAATCGGCATTCATGAAAGAAATACATTAGCGAAAAATCGCTAAATCGCACATTAGCGCGGCGCAATTTAAGGACAACTCAAAGCAGGTGGTAACCATAAAAGCCATGATTAACCAAATTTTGGAAAACTGTTAGCCAATCACCAACAGGTCCAGGCCTGACCAATCACACATAAGGACATTCAGCAGCAGCAATAGGCGTTCCACAATGCCTGGGATGTACATGGTGGTGAGGCGGCGAAGGCTACAGCGAGCAGCACGGAGGAGACGCATGAGGCAGGCACGGATTTACCGGCAGCGGGTCACCTTGCTGGGGCAAACCAGAGAACAGATTTATGCCAAATACAGGCTGAATGGGGAAATGATCACCTGGCTGATACAAGAACTCGACCCCATCATGCAGCACCCAACAAGGCGAAACAATTCTGTGCCCACACATGTGCAGGTATTGTGCAGCCTGCACCTCCTGGCATCCGGCAGTTTCCAGGGCATAGTAGCCGCTGCTGGGGGGATTTCCCAGCCCACCATGTCACGCTGCCTCCACACTTTTGTTGACGCCATGCTCACCCAGCTCCACCAGCACATCACATTTCCCACCAGCCAACAGGATTTGGACCTCACAAAACTACAATTTTATAATGTTGCCCATTTTCCCCATGTCCTTGGCTGCATAGACTGTACCCACGTCGCCATCTGCCCACCAGCTGGCACGGAGTATATGTACCGCAACAGGAAGTCCTACCACTCCCTCAACATACAGATGGTCTGCAATGCCAAGACCATCATCACTGACATTGTGGCCCAGTACCCAGGGAGTACCCATGACTCCTTTATCTTCAGGCACAGCGGACTCCACACACGACTGCTCAGGGGAGAGTTTGGGGAAGGACACCTACTTGGTAAGTACACTTTGTCGACAATGTCACATTGCTATGAAGTAACTGCGCTGCACAGGCAATCAACATCTGCTCCTCTCATTCAGGTGACAGTGGCTACGCCCTACGGGAATACCTCCTGACCCCTTACCTCAACCCTGCCACACCTCAGCAACGCCGCTACAATGTTGCGCACATCCGGACAAGGAACTGTATTGAAAGGACATTTGGCCTGCTCAAGAGCAGGTTCCGTATACTGCACAAGACAGGTGGGGCCATGTATTACAGTCCTGCAGCGTGCTGCCGCATTGTGGCTGTCTGTGCAATGCTTCATAACATTGCAACCAAGCGCCGGATACCTGTTGACATCTCAGGCAGTGAATCTGAGGGGGACGACCGGCCACCAGCACATGCGCACCATGCACGCGGGGAGAACCCAGCTGAAGGCCACGGACGTCGCAACCACATCACAGCTAACAATTTCTAGCCCACCCCCTTCCCCCACCCCACATATCACAATTGCATGCAAACTGTAATGATTACACAAGGCGTATGTGTGCACCAAAATAAATGTATTTGTTTGAATCACAAAAAATATAAATGGGTGTTCGTAATAACTATATACAAAAAGCAGTATTCATGCATACTGCATGGGACGCTCCATTGCAGGCTTAAGTTCAGCCTGCGTCTGTGTCCCTGTCACAATGTCATTGCCGTCTCCGGCGCACAAGTTGCTGGCGCCTGGGAGCCTCTTCCTCTTCCTGGGCAGCTGGAGGTGGGGCAGCCCTTGCGCTGCGCCTAGGTGGGGGGGCCTGCGTGGCAGAGTGGCTGCTGACACTAGAGGTACCCTCACTAGCATCATCACCCCCCACAATTGCCGGAATCACAGGTGCGTGCAGTGCGGTGACCGCGGTTGTCAAGTGCTCCAGCACCCGGGTGATATCTTCGCAGCACTGGACGAGTTGGTGCTGCTGGGTTAAGGAGCGGCGCGCAAGCAGGGCGGTGGCATTTGCCGAGGAATAATTGGAGCGGCTGTTGGTGGTCAGCCGGCTCAGCAACTGGTGGTGGCGCCTGCCAGCAACACTTCGGTGCTTCACCAGCGCAGCGGTGTTGTCTTCCATTGCCGTCGTCATGCGGTCAATGGCCGCCGTCATGCGGTCCACCCTGTCGCCCACTCCCGCAACATTGCGGCCGATCTTCTGCAGCTGGAGCTGGATGGCTCCCTGCTGCTGCGACTGGCGCTGGTGTAAACGCAGCATGCGCCGCTCCACACTCATGCATGCGTGGAAGTGGCCATTGCCCCTCCTGGTGGTCGGCCGCTGTGTAGCCGATGTGGCTGGCCCAGATGGTGGTGGACGAGCTGCAGGTCTTGCAGCAGCTGGTGTTGCAGGTGCGGCAGGTGTGGTGGGTGGCCTGGCCTTGGCAGCCGGTGGGCCTGAGGCGGATGCTGCAGGCAAGGTGGGTGGCCTGGACCTGGCAGCCGGTGGGCCTGAGGCGGATGCTGCAGGCAAGGTGGGTGGCCTGGACTTGGCAGCCGGTGGGCCTGAGGCGGATGCTGCAGGCAAGGTGGGTGGCCTGGACTTGGCAGCCGGTGGGCCTGAGGCGGATGCTGCAGGCAAGGTGGGTGGCCTGGACTTGGCAGCCGGTGGGCCTGAGGCGGATGCGGCAGGTGTGGTGGGTGGCCTGGCTGCTGGTGATGGCGCTGGCGCAGGGGCTGGTGGCTGGGTGGCAGGTAGGGATTCCTCCTCCTGGGCCTCCTCGTCGATCAGCAGCCTCTCACTGTCGCTGCTATCTCCTGCACCTGTGAGGGTAAGTGGATACTCATTAGGTGCATGTGACTGACAGACGTGCAGATGTTACATGCATGCTGGGTGTCATTCCCTGGGTGGCTGTGTATTTGCGCACTTTGGAACCTTTCGGGCCGCATTGTGGTAGTACTACATTGTGGACATACAACGTCTCCCACAATGCTTCAGGGCATTTCCTGATGCACGGCATGACTAAGGGCCAATGAGTGAGCCTATTTGGTCATGGGCGGTCATAGGGACAGGGTCGCAGTCGCATGCCACTTACCTTGGGTGTCTTGGGTGGGGCGGGAGGAGTCCAGAGGGGTGACGCCAACACACGCCTCCCTCTCCAACGTGTCCTCTACCCGGTCCTCCAGGGGGGTGTTGGGTGGGACAGTCGGGCCACCTCCTCCGGTGCCTGATGCCTCACCAAGGCGCTCCGCAACCCTCTCCTTGGCACGCCCTCGGAGGTCGTACCACCGCTTCTTTAATTCCTCAAGGGACCTGTCCGCAACTCCCACTGAGTTCACACTTGCCGCAATCCCCACCCAGATTCTCCTCTTCTCCTGCTCCGGGACCCTCCGGGAGTTTGCACCAAACAGCTGGTCGTGGTTGGCCACCACACCCTCTATGAGGTTCTCCAGCTCCTGTTCCGAAAATTTCAATTTGCGCTTTCGGCCAGCGCTGTTGCTGGGTCCTGCCTGCGGGTCCTCTGCCATAGAGGTCGCTATTTCGGCGGGGTCGGGATGCGCAAACGGCGAGTTGGTGGCAGCTTTCCGTCGTGGACAGTCGACAGTTGGCGTCACTGTGGTGTTTGGGGGTGGGATTTGGCTGCTTCCTGGTTGTGATGTCATCACGGTGCTCGGAATGCGTCTTCCCGTTTTCCTGATCCCGCGAGAATGCGACTCGCAATCCCGTGCAATCGGGATTGCGAGCGCAATCTCGTGCGATCGGGATTGCGAGTCGCAATTCCCGTTCGCAGGTAGCCGGAAATAGCGATTATTCTGCGTTTTTGGTGGTTTTTGGTGGGTCGCTAACGGCTTTAGCGCCCGCATGCGAGTCGCTATTTTTTCTCAGATAAGTACATGAATGCCGTTTTGCGTTTCCTCAATAGCGAGTCGCTATTGATCGCTATTAGGGACACGCAAAACGGCATGTACATGAATCAGGCTGTTAGTGTATAACCTTTTGATTGCATTGACATGCCCAAAGAAAGTAGCCATAGTGAAGTGTAGTGCGCACAAGAAAGTGACAGATAAGATTGGACAAGTTAATGCCTATGCAGATCACGTGGCACGAGAAACTGAGACACAAAGAAGCACTACTCCCATGTACGTAGTGAAGTCACAAACTGAGAGATGGCATGCTGCTAAGCAAGAAGTACCAGAGATACAGAAATCTGCTTCTGTAAAAGAACGTGAACAATGGTCTGAAGAAGCAGAGTTAGATGATGAAGGTTGTTGGCGGAAAAAATAAATGGATAGATAGAAGCTGCCTATAGCTTTTGTACAACCTATGGTTCAGATGGCACATGGGCTAGCACATGTTGGAGCTTCAGCAATAACGAAAATGCTTACGCAAGTTTGGGAGCATCCAGAAATTGCTAGCACAGCTAAGAGAGTAGTACAGTCTTGCTTGATCTGTTTACAATATAATCCTGGAAAAGGAACGCGAGTTCCATCTGGAGGTTTTGCTACACCAACTGCACCTTTTGAAGTCTTGCAAATGGATTACATCCAACTTGAGAGTTGTAATAATTTAAAGTATGTTCTAGTGGTGGCCTGTGCCTTCAGTAAATGGATTGAGGCGTACCCCACAAAGGACAATACTGCTATTACTACTGCTAAGGTGTTATTGAAGGAATTTTTCCCGAGATTTGGTGTTTGCAGACTCCTATGGAATGATAACAGACCTCATTTTGTTGGGGAAGTTATCAAATATGTCTTGAAGGGATTACAATTAAACAGAAGTTCCATGCAGTGTTCCATCCACAATCAGCAGGATTGGTGGAAAGGTATAATGCTACTCTGAAGCTGAAAATAGCGAAAATTCAAGCTTCTACACACTTGACCTGGCCAGATGCGTTGCCACTGGCATTGTTGTCTATCAGATCAGTACCACATTCTAGAACAGGTCTCACCCCGTATGAAGTGGTATTTGGACGACCAATGAATATCTGGGGAGTTCCAAAACTGAGTTCTGTGTATGATGTACCTTGTGTCATGATGAATGACTATTTGGCACAGTTAACCGACAGTTTGGTTTCTATTCATCAACAGGTTCGAGAAGCACTTCCTGACAGATCTACAGGTGAAGGCCATGAACTCCGTCCTGGTGATCTGGTGATGATCAAGGCGTTTGAGAGGTCAAGCAGCTTGGAGCCGAGATGGCGTGGATCAGAACAGGTGCTCCTCGCCACGAGAACAGCGGTTCGAGTCATCAACAAGAAAAACTGGGTGCATAGTATCCATTGTCGAAAAGTATCATCGACCCTGGTGGAACCTGCTGTGCTGACTGATCATCGAGAGATCTTGACTACGGAGAAAGGCCTTGCTGTATCACCTGACGATTCTGCGGAGTTCTTCCCGGACCAGACGATCCCTGGAGCATCGCGATACAACTTGAGACCGAGGAAAGAATCTGCAGTCTTTTTTTTTGAGAGAGACAGGTTGAGCAACCGCCCTTTATAGTGGAAACTGAAATGCCGATATGACAAGGGAGGGGGATCAGCCCTGCGTAGTGTAGTGATACCTGTCTTGATCTTCAGTGAAGAAAACGACGTCTACCCACGGGAGAAGAGATCCTATGACTATTTTTGTTTTGTTTTGTTTTTAGAGAAAGTTGATTTTTTTTGTTGCTATGATGAATAATAGGAAGAAAATATTAGGAGTTATAGGTGTTTTTGCTGTTTTGACAATTATAGCAGTAATCACCTGGTCTGTTTCAATGATGGCTCCTGCTCATGAGTTTTTTGTGGTTACTACTCCAGTCCCAGAAGAACACCAGCAATTTACTCTTCCGTATCATGAGCAGAAGCACCGAGAATCTTATCTTAATAACACGTTTGTTCAGATGCTTCACCACACTCGCAATGCTACGAACATTACTAATTGTTGGGTATGTGGTATGCTTCCAGCGCATCAAAAGAAAGGAGGAACACCTTTTATTCCACTTCCTTTCTCGCATAATGGTTCTTGTCGAGCCTGGTACACTCTTTTGTTTGCAACTAGAAAACCTACAGTAGGTGGACTTCTTTTCCGTTTGAATAAGGAGTGTTATCAGGACAAAGATGGGTATCCTCAAGCAAATGGAACTATATGGGAATGGGAGGAATACCGACCGGATAATATTTCTACGCCATATGTTTTTACCCACATGAGAGACTTTGCCACAAGCAACCAATCTGTAATTACTGTTACAAGGACTAAAGCAGACTTATGTGTACAAAGTACTGGGCGAATCCCAGTCGGAATTAGTGATTGTGTTACTGTATTAAATAGAGATGGAATAAACAATAGTTCCTTCTTAGCTTCGCATAGCACATATCTAGTATGTGGAAGTCATGGATATCATAGGCTACAAGTTGGGTGGTCAGGTGCATGTTACGTATCTTTTTTGTTACCTCCTGTTTTCCTAGCACCTGCATCATACCATCGAGATTTTAGACTGTTTACGAACATTTCAGTAAATCGTTACAAAAGGACAATAAGTACTGATGAAGTGGACCAGACAGACACTAGTCTACAGCAATATGTTGATTTTAATTTGGGCCTGTTTGCTTTTGTGTGCTCTGCATTAAACAGCAGGAAAGTGCGACGATTGACTAGAGTTGTGGAAGCTGTCACTAATGAAACTGCTATAGCGCTTGGAAATATCACTGAAGAATTACAAGTTGCCAGAATTGTAGCGCTCCAAAATAGGATGGTATTAGATGTGATGTTAGCCGATAGAGGTGGTGCATGTAAAGTTATCGGTAGTAGTTGTTGTGTTTTCATTCCTGATAATTCGCCCTCAGTATATGATGCAATTCTTAAACTCAATGAGATAGCTACAGATATTCATACTAAGAATGGCACTTGGTCTTTTGCTGGTTGGTTTTGGGCTCTAGTCTCCACTTGGGGTTGGCAATTACTGACTGTTCTCTGTATTGCAATTGCAGTGATTTTCACCTGTTGTATGTGTATCCATTGTTGCCCAATGCTATGTTCTATGTGCATAACTGCTTGTATACCATCCAAGAAGAATACCGTGGATGTAAAAGCACAACACACGTTAGATAAAGAAGTAGCTGATATGATGTGTATAGATATACAGGATGAATGTTTAGATTATCCCAGAAGAGCGTATGTCTTCAGCTAATGCTAAAAGGGTCATCTGTTGTAATTTGACAGTGATTACATTGAGCATTAGCAGAAGACATCGTAGTTCTAGACGTTATCTTGACACTTTTACATGGACTCCATTTTGTATTCATGGCAGCCATTTTGTTTGCTACATGCTGCCTCGTGCCAACCATGTGCTTTGTCCTATCTTCCTGTTTATGGTGCTTGAATCTGCCCAGCAACAAGCTTTATTTAGCATCCCCCACTTTGCCGCTGTCCGTTAGAGTTCACATTGGTAGTGATTAGTTCCAGATGGGAATGTGTTTGTCAAACCCCCAAGACTGTTAGCTCCTCCCACTGATCGATTGTACCTCTCGATATTTCCTTATATGTACATAAATTGTGCTCTTGTGTTTTGTACCGCCTTCTTTTGAGCCCCTGTGCGGGTATAAATAAACCATGCTTTCTTGGATCGTGGTGCTACTTCTTGCAATACCGAAGGGTACTGTTTGAACCATAGCACCACCTCATGAGGTGTAATAAATGTTACGTTTTCTATTCCAGTTTCTGTGCCAACTTCTTTCTATTGGTCTTAGGACTTCGTGCAGAGAAGGGCGAACCCTTTGCACTAGCGGGTCTGGCTGAGGCCTGCACGACAAGCTGCAAATGTTTAAAATGATGCCTGCCTTTTTACTGGTATCTCGGAAGAGGCCGGTTGGTAACAGTCTCACCTCGGGGTCACATTATCCAACATGGAGTGTTGTTAACTCCATGTAAATACTCAAGCCTGTGCGTCAAACCCCTATATATATATATATATATCCAAGACACGCAGGTAGCACAATACAAGGAAATCCACTGGAAACCAATGGTAAAGTGTTAAATTTACTTCACGTTCTTGCCAGCAGCAGTTCAACAAAAAACCAGCATTCTGCCATAATCGCCGATATTAGCCAGACGCGTTTCAGGAATACACAGTCCTTTCATCAGTGGCAGGCAGCAGAGACTAGAAGTTAGCATTGCGCACGCACTAAATATCACTAACACCTGCCCCAGTGGGCGCGGCTTTCCTAAGCCTTCTGGTGCATGTAGTCCGTGCGTCTAGTATTCCCAAGTGGGCGCTACATTTCTGTCTCCAAATAATGCTAAAATAATGTCACCTTGATTTGGTAAACGCCGCATTCATTGTATCACCGCTGCCTTGCTTTGTAGAAGGTGCTGGTTTTTTGTTGAACTGCTGCTGGCAAGAACGTGAAATAAATTTAACACTTTACCGTTGGTTTCCAGTGGATTTCCTTGTATTGTGCTACCTGCGTGTCTTGGATATATATATATATATATATATATATATATATATATATATATATATATATATATATATATATATATAAATTCACTGAAAAAACCATAGGTTTCACACTAGTTATAGTTAGCTGGAAATTTTACTCGCATAAAACCATTGAAATTCCCACGTTATAGTTAGTTGGACTCACTATAACTTGCGCGTGCAATGCACTGCTGATGACGTCACATATTACATCACTCATGACATGGTCAGCGACATCACTCATGACATCACTGATGACACCATCCTTGTGACAGAGTGACAGACCTCCTTTCACTGTAATGTAACCCTTGAAACACATATTCAAAAATAGAAACTAAAATTTTCAAAAAAATGGAGATACCCATACCAGTTACAACAACCAATTCAATTCAATAATTCCACCATCAATATACACATCCACTCATTCACCAACAGTTCTATATAGTCACTCATACATATACTCACTCATCATATGTAGTGTTACACCTATACATCCTGTTACACACCGACAGTCATCCAAAAGTTACTCACACACATACTCACACATGCAAATAAACTATTGAACATCCATTTATTTGCATATACAGCTATACACACACTACCACCTTACTTCTAAGGAAACTTACACATACTTACTCTCTTAAACAATCACTTATAGAAACACATACTTATTTAAACAGGAACGAGTAAAATTTTCAGCTAACTATAACTGGTGTGAAACCTATGGTTTTTTCAGTGAATTTAATAGGTTTTTTAAATGCTAATTCCTAACTATAACTGGTGTGAAACCTATGGTTTTTTCGGTGAATTTCATAGGTTTTTTAAATGCTAATTCCTAACTATAACTGGTGTGAAACCTATGGTTTTGTCAGTGAATTTCATAGGTTTTGTAAATGCTAATTCCTAACTATATATAGGGCCTCAAACCTATGTTTTTTTCAGTGAATTTCAAAGGCTTTTTAATAGCAAATCTCTATAGGTATGAAATGTAATATTTTTTATAATGAATTTTATATTGTATATTTATTTAATACTATTTTTTTATGTATATTTTTCCCTTTTTTTTTTTGCCTTGGTGCGCTCCCGGTGCGCGTATCGGTGAGCGCACCGGTAAGCGCTTTGTTACGGCGCGTACCGGTGTGCGTCCCGTTAGCTCTATTGCCGCGAACGAAAACATCATCGTGACGTATCGTGTAACCGCGTGATGCGTCTTATGACGCACGGCGTAAACGCACCCGGAAGTTCCCGAGCGCATACTATCGCGCAACGTAAGCGCCCCCGGGCGCGCTCTGGGGCGCGCCCCTGGGCACGTAGCGTAAGCGCGTCGGGTCATGTGACCTGAAAATAACACTTTTCATTGGTTCAGAACAGTTTTGTTTTCCAAATGATGAAAGCCCCCGCCTTTTTTCCTCATTCTCACTTTGTTCTTTGAGTGAGGAAGACCTGGTTCTATTCATAGAGAAATGGCTACAGTACTGTCAGCAGCTGGAGCATCTGCACCACCACCACCACCACGACCACCACAAGGACCACCACAACATCACATTGGTGGTGAAGAAGAAGAGGAGGAGGAGGAGGAGGAGGAGAGAAGGCAGTTCCTGCCTGAAGACAATCCTCCATATAAACCTAAGGAGCACTTTATATGGGAGTTTTTTAAAATCCCAAGGGGTGCAAAGAAGGTAAATGCTGCAAAGGTGAACTGTCTCATCTGTGGCGCTGTACTTTCTAGGGGGAACCCTACAAAAAAATATTCATTTGGGAACCTCACAATGCTTCGCCACATGCAACGAAAGCACCCCAATAACTATTCTGCAGCAGAGGTGAGAGAACTGTCCAGAAACCTTCCCCAATCATCTTCCAGAACCTCAACAAGCAAAGAACCCACGCCATCGGGTCCAGAGACAAGGGAGATGGTCCCAAACATTCAAAGTTTGGTGGATACCAAATCGTTTGTATATTTTGTGGAAAAACAATTACCTATGGTGAGCAAAGTATTACACTCATCAACCATGCTGGTGATAACCACAAGTGCCCAAAGAAACCTTAATTTTTCCTGATAATTTTTTGCTCCAGTTGAGCCGTTTACAATTCCCTGTTTTTTGTTCCTCCCCATAAAAAATACAAAAAAAATATAAAATTGTTCATAAAAGCCAAAAAAAGTAAAAAATGTTCAAAAAAACAATAAAACAAATATAAAACAAAAAGAATAAAAAACAGTTTTTTTTAGAACTACCTCCAATTTATAAAAAAACGCTAAATTTTTAAAAAACTCTGTCATTCTTTTTTTCTCCATGGTACGCTCCCCGGTACGCTCCCCGGTGCGCTTACCGCGAAAATCGATTTTTTTTTAAAATGTGCCCCGTGGGGCCCTTTTATGGCCCCCACATCAAACCTAGGGGTCAGGGGGGGTCTACCCTGCCCCCTTTTGGTCATTTCCCCCTTTGTTTTTGCCACCTCTTGTGTCTCGATCCTACCGAGACACAAGATGGCGGCCGCTCCGGACTGTTTGGAATGTTGACAGACACCCGAGATCCAATCAGCTTTCCGCTCGCGAACTCGCGTAGCGCGCTGGTACGCGCCCCGGTGCGCGTACCATGGCGCGCATATAGATATATATATTTTTTTGAACCTAAATTACTCAAAATCCACTGGAGCACATATCTTGAGACATAGCAAAGGCACATCGGGCTACCAGTCCCTACAATTTTGTCAAGTTTGGTGGAAATCCATTCAGCCGTTCGGGCTAAAAGTGAGTCCAACCGCCCTATGGAAATTAACATAGGGAAAACATGTTTTGGGACCCCCCAAATATCTCGGCCCCCGCTTCACGAATCCCCCCCAAACTTTCAGGGAAGGAGAAGAGCGGAGCGGGCCATCTTCTTTGAGAAATTCGCGAAGATTCGTCCACCGGCGCCAAAACTATTCCCAATAGTATGTTGCGGATTTCCTATGGAAAACAATCCTAACTATAACTACCTACTGGCGACCGCCAGTAGGTAATATATATAAATATATATATATATATATATATATATATATATATATATACACACACACCTACTGGTAGGTAGTTATAGTTAGGACCTAGTTTCCATAGGAAAAGTGAAGGAGCGGAAGCAAGACGGCAACCGAGTGAAAATCGGTCGTAGGTGGCTCCCTTTTGATAGCGTGACAGAGTTAAGATAAGGATGCAAGTGGACCTGTATCACTTACCTTCAAGCAGAAATATTGTCCCGGAGAATCAAGCGGCGACAGAGCTGGTCTTACCAGGAATTAAGCGTGGGGCTTCAGTGTTGGCGGAGATCACGTAGCAGCTAATTGCGGGCTGCCGTGGTCTTGAGCGTGAATTGGCTCGAATACCAAAGTGGAGTGGCGGATGCAGCGCAGTCTCTAACACGGACATCATGGCTCCTAAGACAGGAGCAAAGGGAAAAGATGGACCCTCTCAATCGGTCCCCCTGGAGTCCCTGCAGCGGAATCCGGCGGATTCGGAGACAGCATCTGCTCCCGTGGTTCAAGGGTGACGGCAGTGGGTGTGGCCGGAAAATCCCCTGGAAGGGAAGGGGAGGGGTGCGGGCGCGCAGCCCCAGCCACCTCGGCCCACAACGATCATTGACCTGTTCCGGGGTGCAGGGACTGCATCAGCCTCCGGTCTGCCAAGGGAGCAGTATGTCAGTATGGACCCAGTAAAGGGAGATGGGCAGAATATAAATGGTAAGCCACCGTTAGGCTTTGGGGAGAATCCAGAACAGGGCAATATGGAGACAATAAAGACATACGCAAAGGGGGCCAAGGGGGTCATTGTGGGACAGACAATTCAAGAGGGACAAACTCACGCTATTGTTCCGGCTATTAATGGGAGCAAGGGCTCGGGAGAGACGGGCTTAACTATTGTTTCTAAGAATATTGAGTTTCTGGGGGAAAATTAGATTCAACAGGAGGAAGGACCCGGGCAGCACTTTAGTGTCCAAAAACCAATGGGGAAGCTGAGTGAACGTAAGGGGCTCCCAAAGTCTCGCAGGATACTGCAGAAAGGCAGGGAGAGGGACATTGACTCTGAAGCAAACAACTTTTATTCTCTCTCAGGTGCTACCTGGTATGGTCTGGGCTCAGCCCATGGGTCCAATTCAGAATCAAGCGAGGAAGAAAGCATTTCGGGTACTGATGTTAGAGGTCGGGAAAGGATTACTTCCAACAGGAAAACATTCCCCCGAACAGGGAGAACGAATAACCCTAAGCAAACGGATCTTAGATGGGATTATTCTATGGGAGATAAATTGGTGGGGGTTCGCAACCAGCCTAACCTGGAAGAGGCTACAGGAGGGTCCCCGGCGCACGCTCCTACCCTAGAGTCTATATTGTAGTGTGTAATGGCACATAGAGAAGAAGCCCGTCTGGAAAGCAAACGTTCCCTGCACACCACTCGGTAACTCCAGGGCGCAGTAAGAAAAATTGCTAAAACCTGCAATTTTATAAGTGACCGGATGACGGAGCTAGAAACAATGATGGCCGCATTGGAAATGGATATAGTTGGCTCAAAAGGGCATTAGGAACAACTCATGGACATTCAGTGGAAACTGGAGGAAGGTGAAAATCGACAAAGAAGGAATAACCTATGCTTTCTCGGTATTCCGGAGGGGAAGGAGGGGACTGATGCACGCCTCTTTATGGTCCAGCTTCTAGGAGAAATCCTTCCGCGAAGCTAGTAGGATGGAAGTGGGCACAGGAAATAGAAAGGGCTCATCGAGTCCCCTTCAATATCCGACAGCCAGTTTGCCCAGATGCCAAACCTAAGGCATTTCGGGTGTGTTTCGGCAATTTTTTGCTGAGACAAAACATGTCTGAGAAGGTAAGACCTGATCCACAACGACTGGTAGAGGATTTAAGTTTTTTACTAGGCCAGACTTTTGACACACTACGGTGGAGCGATGATGGCGTCTGCAGGAAATGATTACCCAGTTCCAGGAGAAGGGAGCGCAGGCCTTCCTCCTTAATCCGGCTCGACTGAAAGTAATTTGGGAAGATCAAACTTGTTCCTTTACATCAGAAATCAAGGCCAAGGAGTTTTTAAACACTGGGGGGGTGTTGACTTTCTTCACTTTTTTTTCCTTCTTAGAGCCAGATGAACCTAAGCAATATTTCTAACAACTGGACTAAGTTTTGATTTATTTTTTCTTCCTTTTGTTTGTAAGTTGTTTTTTGATTATATGGGTCCAGATACTTCACATAGGGGATATTAAGGCACAAATTGGTTCAACTTGTCACCCTAAGGGAGTGAATCACCACTCATCACCCACAGACCTAGGGGGCTCTGTTGTTTCACCTGGCAGGGATGGAGGGTGCACAGGGAGTAGAGTGCAGGGGGGGAGGGGTGTGATGGGGCGGGGAGGGGTAGGTGGCGGGGTAAAACACAGTAAATCCAGGAAAGCAATGTATGGGGGCAGGAAAGGAGATGTACCAGAAGCAGTACTAGTACCAGAAGTAGGTTAAGGGAGTGGTTTAAAGGGTAATACAGGAACCAAGGAAGTCGCAAGTATGGGTAGGCTGACTATTTCTACAAATAACATGGGGGGCTGAATGATAGAGGCAAAAGAAGCAGGGCGGGGAGGTGCTACAAGCACTAGGGGCTGATATTATCAGTCAGCAAGAGATCCACATCCCCTGGCAAAAAAGAGGGCTTAACATTATTCCAGGGTATTCCCAAGTTATTTGCTCATCTCAGTCCACCAACACTAGAGGGGTGGCTATACATGTTTCACATCGATTTTTACCCATCAAGCAAATAAAGCCGGATAAATGGGGTCGGTGGGCCATTGCTCCTATTCCAAACCAGTTTACTATTTGTACAGAATATGGCTCAAATATCGACGATGTGGCTTTATTGACAGAATTGGAGGTCGAATTAGCCTCTTGGCAAACGCCCTTAATTATATGCTGGGACTTCAATATACATTTAGATACGGGTGATTGGGGATATTAAGGCACAAATTGGTTCAACTTATCACCCTAAGGGAGTGAATCACCACTCATCACCCACAGACCTAGGAGGCTCTGTTGTTTCACCAAGCAGGGATGGAGGGTGCACACGGAGTAGAGTGCAGGGGGGGAGGGGTGTGATGGGGCGGGGAGGGGTAGGTGGCGGGGTAAAACACAGTAAATCCAGGAAAGCAATGTATGGGGGCAGGAAAGGAGATGTACCAGAAGCAGTACTAGTACCAGAAGTAGGTTAAGGGAGTGGTTTAAAGGGTAATACAGGAACCAAGGAAGTCGCAAGTATGGGTAGGCTGATTATTTCTACAATTAACATGGGGGGCTGAATGATAGAGGCAAAAGAAGCAGGGCGGGGAGGTGCTACAAGCACTAGGGGCTGACATTATCAGTTAGCAAGAGATCCACATCCCCTGGCAGAAAAGAGGGCTTAACATTATTCCAGGGTATTCCCAAGTTATTTGCTCATCTCAGTCCACCAACACTAGAGGGGTGGCTATACATGTTTCACATCGATTTTTACCCATCAAGCAAGTAAAGCCGGATAAATGGGGTCGGTGGGCCATTGCTCTTATTCCAAACCAGTTTACTATTTGTACAGAATATGGCTCAAATATCGACGATGCGGCTTTATTGACAGAATTGGAGGTCGAATTAGCCTCTTGGCAAACGCCCTTAATTATCTGCTGGGACTTCAATATACATTTAGATACGGGTGATTGGGGATATTAAGGCACAAATTGGTTCAACTTGTCACTAAGCATGGGCGGATCTAGCGGATCTCGCGTACGCGAACTTGCGGATTTACGGATTCGCAATCCGCGAAGATCCGCGAACTCTAGCGGATTTGCGGATTTTCCCGTTTTTTGTGTTGGCGCGCGTTCGTGCCGATTTTGGGACAAGTTCGCAATTGCGAACTTACTTTTCGGCTCGCAACGGCCGCGACTATGTTGTTTCAACGTCTGGTTTATCATCACAGGTTCACAGCACCCTCTGTTTCACCACTGCCACCCTCTGGGACACCCATGCCAGCCTCTGGTACATCCTCACTGCCACCCATTAGGTTTATTTATCACTGTAGATTATGGTGGTTGAAAAAAGCAAGCACACCTGCCCTTCTTCAACTGCCATCAATTAATTTGTGTTTCATTAATGTGTCAGTTATTTAGAAAGTTCCAGTCTGGCTGGCACCTGCTTCCTTCCTTATCTGTAATTTGCTTTTTGTTGCAGTGAATTTTTTTTTTCACAGGACCTTTATGGTCTACTTGTAGCTATTCTATGAGCCTGCCGTTTGGGTCATAGCAGGGTCATAGAATAGTTGCAAACTTTGGAGGGGCCCATCAGGAAGCACTACCTTGAATGTTACTAATGTTAAGTTTGAACTTTTGCACCTGCTCATTGCTTTCAGTTTAGCTAAAATCGTTTTTTTCTGCAATTTCGCGCGTTTTTTGGGGCGCGAATCCGTGCGAGATCGATTTCGGAAGCCGCGAATACGTGCGAATACAAAATTGTTTTTTTTGCGACGTGTATGTTCGCGTGATCTTGTGGGTGTTCGCGAGGCGCTTCTAGCTATACGTTTGCCAAGTTACCCTATCGGTCGTACACGGGCGCGGCCATCTTGTTGGCGTGACGTAATTCCGTTTCCGCCCGCTATGTGTAATCTCGCAAAGTGTGCTGCTCGCTAGTACAATTTCGCGCGTACTCGCAAGGAAAATCTCGCGCGAACTTACCCACGCGGTCGTGAACGGGCGCGGCCATCTTGTTTCTCATTCATTGCTATGGTTCTGGGCATGCTTTCTCTATCCTCTCTCAATCTCTGCCATCCTTTGCTTGTTTGAAGTTTTTTTGATCTAATTTTACTTATTATCTATCCCTCTATTTTTCTAGCTCTATATTTTTGTGTTTTCTGCAGCTTTTAGTTACTTTTAAACTACTTTTTTAAACTCTTTTCTTTTCTTCTTCACTATTCTATTTCTTGTTTATCATTTAACTCTATTTCTGCCCAGACCATGGTAAAGGGAGCCGGGAAGCACCCTGAGAAGGGGAAGGGTCCCGCACTCCGTGCCCGGCTCCCGTGCGGGCGTTTAAGAGGGGAGCAAGTGGTCCCGAGGGAGATCTTCAGCGCGGAGGAAGTGGCGGCACTGATCTTCCATGTCCAGCGCCGCCTCCCCAAGACGATCCTGGGAGGCGGCAAGATCGCGACCGGCTATGGCATCCGGGAGCGTCGCAAGCGGTGGGAGAAGGTGTGCCGGGCCATGTACAAGATCTCTGGGGTCCGGCGCACATATAACCAGGCCACCCACCGCTGGACCGATGTCATGGACCGGGAGCGGGACTTGCTGGACGCGCTCGGCCTAGAGGTCCCCGGGCTTGGTGAGTAGTAGTAGTAGTACATTTACTACTCTGTTTTATCCTGCTCTGTTATTTGCAAATCTTTGTTCTTTACCAAGAGCAATAATGCTGCTGATTACATTGAGGTAAATTATATTTCAAAATCTTCTATGCATTTCAGGTGCACTGCTCTCCTTCTCAGTAGCCTTGCTTGCTACTATGCTTCTTTGTTTTGTATGTTGTGTTCAGAAGCATTTCATTGGCCTGAGAAATTATGTATGAGTGTAGTGTAAAGAAAAGAACTGCGTAATGCTAGACAGTAAGGGTCATATTTTCAATTACCGGCGCATCCCTGCAAAGTAGCAGGGATGCGGCAGTAATTGTGTGCCATGCCACCACCACCCATTGGCCCAAAACGTCACAGAAGCCTTACGCATCTGTGCTGTAAAGGCAGCGCATTGCTGGAGTTGCGTGCCAACGATGGCGCAGCTCCAGCAATGCTCTGGGGTACCCTATCTCCCCAATGCTGCATCAAGCCGTACGTCGGCTTCAAGCGCGCAGGGTTTGAGTCATGCATCATTGTCCTAAAAGTGACTGATTGACATCTTGTAGATTTCCCTCAGCCACTTTTAGGATTCGTTCCTGCGCAGGTACGCCCTCCCTTGCGCCGGAACGCCCCCTGATGGCGCAGGGCTTTACAACGTGATGCATCGCCCATATGCCCATATGTGTTTTTTTTTAATATATACGCCGCACCAACACCATGGCGAGTCTTTTGTTCTGCCGCTGCGTCAGAAAAGGCACGCAACAATGGAGGAAAATGAGCCGCAACTTCCGCAAGGGACTTCTATCAGCCCCAACAGACTGACGTCCAGTCCTTCCTTTAGACACATGGCTATAAGAAGAAATAGTGGCGGTGGTGGCGGGTGGATTGATAGTTTGAGTATTCACTGATCTGCAAGCAGGATGGACTTTGTCTGTCACGTGTTGCGCACTGCTGCCTGCAGTGCCAGGCCTAGGCAAACCTCTTTAGTAGTCTGTTTATTGAGTTACATAGGAACTTTCTAAGTCAACGTTCCGCAAATCAGGCAATACGAATAACGTAGTATACCACATGAGATAGATCCCGTGGAATAGTTGTCTATCTATTTCCTATTTTTCCAAAATATGTTGTTATTGTTCTTTTGAAATGTTTGATTTGGTTGAAAAATCTCATCCATGTTTTCTGGTTTTTCTTTCTTTCATGTTGTACATCAGCTCCCCCCAAGGGCAAGAGGACACAGGAGGAGGGTGCTGAGGATGCAGGCCAGGATCGGGCAGGCGAGGGCTCCTTTGCTGGCCCCAGTAAGTTTACATTTTAATAAACAGTACCTATTTTTTCCTAGCGTTCCTCATTCGATTTTTTCTAAATCGTCTTTGATCTTCTTGTAGACTGGATATAAATTCTTATCCTGCCTCGAATATGACTCCCTGTGGTATTACTAGACTATTCTTATTAGTCTGTCTGTGTAGCTAACTAAGATTGGACATTTGGCAATTCCATTGGACTCCCATTATATTCAGCAATACCTCTATGCACTGTCTCCTTACTGACTAGATAGTGTGGCAGAGTCATTCAGCTCCCGAAGTCACCGATTATAGATCCCCAATGATCTCTAGATTATCGTACGCAGGACAAGAGAGTAGTACGGAGTTACAGCACAGTCAAGAAGTGTCAGAGGCACTCATGCTTGCAAAAATTCCAAAACCTTTAGCTCATCCACTCTAGTCTGGAGGAACAAAAACCACAGAGTCTATTTAAGTTTAAAAGCTTTATTAAAAGTAAACACATTTATTAAAATCTACTTTGTCATAAAACTATTTAACTGAAAACGGAAAAGTGGTTAGTGCTGACGATTAATTGGACACATTTCTTGTGGTCGAGCCGAGCTCTCACCTGGTTTGAACTTGATCCAGGTCGTGTTCTTAGGACTCAGGAGTCAAGCTTCTGTCTGTTAGGAGAAAAAGTGGTGCGTGTTAAAAATCAAAAGCAAGCATTCATCAGTTGTGCATAAAAGTGCAGCAAGACAACAGCCTTCCCTGGAAAATGGGACATTTTTACTATGGAGTAGACAGTCACAAATTATTACATTGTATTCTGTTTTTTTAACATTTCTCCTAGACCAAATATTATATAGTAGTGAGTGGTGTATTCTAACATTCTTAAATGTACTTTGTAGGTGTAACATCTGGTGACGGGGCCAGCGCGGAGGTGGCTGTGTTGGACCAGGACTCGGAGGCCTCTGGGGAGGAGGCGGTACAAGAGCCGGCGGACGTTCCTGTGGGGGATCAAACGGTGGTGGCGGAAACAGGTAAGCTATATATTCCTTACTTATTGAGATTGAAGACTGCATAGTGTGCTTTCTGCACAGGTGTATTACAATTACAAATCAACCAGGTAGTAGCCTCCTCGAAAATGTACTTCGACTTAGCTGTGAAGTTTTTGGTGAGAAGAATCCCAATAAGTTCTTAGACGAACGTGATGGATGGGATGAACGAAAAGCGAAAGAAGGGTGTAAGTAAGTGGGACGCGAACTTGTATGATGGCTGGCAAAGAAGAACGATATGTGTTTGCTTGGCCCCCGAGGTGGCTGGGAAGGAAAGAATATGGTATGGTGCATGGCTGGGTCAATGGTGAAGCAAGGATGGGTGGAAGGACAGCAGCCTGGGTGGGTGAAACAGAAACTGTATGTGTGCGTATACTTTGACTGAATGGATGCCTGGAGCATGGTATTCTCTGACTCTTAGATAGCACATGTGTATCTAGAGAGAGTAGATGGTCGCCAGGTGAAGTAAGTGTTACCTTGAAGAGCATGTACCACCGCACCCGCACGTCCGTTCCAGTGCAGGGAAGGCAAGGAAAAGAAATTGTAAATGTGTCCAATACTACCATGAATAGTAGCAGTACTTTGTATTGCGTTTGCATTCACAGCATATATCTGGTTATTACGGTGGACACTCCGTACCTCTCTTAATAACTTTAGTTTACTTGTAGTACGTCATTCATGTGTGGGTGTATCACTGTTCACTCAATATTAAGCAAAGCACCTAAAGTCATCTCATCTGTCATTAAATACGTCCCATGTGAAGTGATAGATAATCAAATTAGTTAGCTTCTTCATTTTCCTTTTCTAGTACTCATTTGCACTGTAGGGTGAAAGGTAAATTAATTAAGCAGTAGCCCTTGTAACAGAGTATTCTCAGTGCCACCCGTAATAGAAAAGTAATAGCTTCACCACCTGCATGTACTGGACCGGTACAGTAACGCAAGTCTGTCTCACTCATCATGGTGTGCAACTTTTTTTCTCGGGTGCAAGTTCACTGTGCTGTCCATGTCATTCTGCCGGCTTGCATAAGATAACGTACCCATTTCCCTAAACAAGAGAGAAGAAGAAGAATAAGACTGGTGTACTGTCATAGTCGACTGTAATGGAAGTCCATAGTGGTCGTAGAATTAGTTCATTAAACTACCACTACTGTTAGAGCAAGGATGCAGAAGTGGGAGGTTACATAGATACTGTCCTCAATAGTTATGTACTGTGCTTTCAATTTGCTACTTGTACTCTGTGACCCAACTTTCGGCTCAATCACTTTGTGTTATTAATAAGGAGCATTGGTTACAGACTATGTCTTTCTTTCTTCATATAGTTGCTCCTTCCAAATCAACAACAAGGAGGGAGCAGGCTAGATTGGCCCGGCAACGGAGGCTGGAGGCCACAGTCGCCGAATATCGGCGGCTGGTGGCCCTGGAGGAGGAGGAGGAAACGCAGTCGAGCGGGGGTGCAACAACGACATCCTCGACTGTGACCACTGCATCCTCCTCCGTGACTAAGCCAGCGGGACCGAGCCGGGCTAAGAAAGACGACCGCCACCGCCAAGCAACCGAAATACCAGCTGCCCCCCACAGGAGCTGCAAGGACCGCCAACGCCGCCTACGAGTCCGCATGTCCAACCTGGAGCAGGAGGTCCTGAGGTATAAGAACTTGGTTAAGGGCCTCCGCTCCGAGCTTGCCACCCTCCGCAAGGAGTATGATGCCCATGCCGCATCATGCACCAGCACCAGCACCCTCCAGTAGTGGAGTGTCCCTTGCCCTTTTTTTATAGACTTTTGGGGGGTGGGATTTGGGAGTTGGGATCATTTTGGGACGTTTCAGAGACAATCGTTGGGGTTAGGGTGGGTGAGGGAGATTATTTTGTTAGGGCTAAATAAATATATTTTTCAACTTTATCTGACCATACCTGTTTTTTACTGCTTTTCAGTCTGGTGGGTGGGGGGCGGGGGTGTAACAGTAACTTTGTTTTCCTGAACAGTCGTAGGACTTTAGTAGTACAACCGTCAATCTCTTTTCTACTCCGAAATAATACTCCATTATACTACCTCCCACCAAACGCTTATCTTACCTGTAATTTGTGTTAGAAATTAGGGCTAGGCCCAGGGCTGGCTCCAGGTGAAATGGGGATTAACGTTGTCAATCCTGGGCGGGTGACATTTCCTCATTGCGGTGGTACTAGTGGTGTGACACAGTGGCAGTTGCATGCCTATGGAAAAAAAGAAAACGAAACCTTGTTTGTCCTCCTTACTGTAGCATTACAACGGTTACGGTACGATCGAGAAAATAGCAGGTGACAGTACACTAGAACAGTGCCATAATGTAGCCTAACAAATGGTAAAGTATTTGCTTGCAAGTATAACTAGTACTTGCGTTGAATTTATTTGACATTGGCTACTACTACTAGAAGATATAGTACTGAAGCTGAGTAAGTCTAGAAGATATCCTCGTATTCCTTCACCAGCCTGTTGCTGCTATGACCTTATCCTCCCCAGCAAGTGTGTGGAATTATTGATGTCATTTTAGTCAGACATCAAGCAAAACAACACAGCCCGGGGGAAGAGGGTTAGGGTTTGTAAAATGGATGGGAATGGGGGTTTCTTTTTGGGTAGGTTTTGTTGAGAGAAGAAAAAAAAAGCAGAGCATGGACAAACAATAATTGAAGATACAGACAATCTTTGGTTACAAACTAAAGGTAAGCACATGCAGTCACACTCATAGAATAAAAGACAACAATGGATACTGTATCTGTATTGCGTATGTTGTTGGAGTTGTCCTGTTGAATTTGGTAAGTAATAAGCATGCAGCAAACAATTCCTCTTATTGGCGGCACTCCTCCATTCCAGCTGACGCTTCGTCCATCAATGTGGTGACCACTGACAGAAGACACCCTGTCCACTGCCTGCCTGGCGGATGTTGACTGAAACCCGGCCTGTAATTATTGAACGGAAAACCGGAAGTGCTATTACAATACCACTGATAAATAAATAAAAGGTATGTACGCTGTGTGGTGCAAAAAGTCACACTTTGATTTCCCTAATAGACAGTACAATATTTTTGAAATTGCGTGCTCTGTCTGAGTCACCTTTTTAAGGATCAATAAGTATGGCCAAAATATTATAGCGGATCTTTCCCCTCAAGGTAGGTGTACTACTGTGTTTTAGAACAAAATTTGACCTTGAAAAAAAGGCTGTTCCTTATGGATTTTGTCCAAAACACTTCTATCCGGTATTAGACCTTCCCAGGAATGCCCCAGGCAAGACCCGCCAACCCACCCGCAAAAAACCACCCGACAACACCCCCAAACAGCGAAAAAGCTAAATCTCATACTTACAATATCTCTCGGCCTTCTGTCCAAATGCGGCGCTGTTCAGCTAGGTCATCATCATCAATCATCATAACTCCTGTTTTCCACCACGGATTTCCTGAAAAGCAAATGCAACGAAGATTAGACTGTCGCAGCAGTGCTTCGACAGAGACCCCGGCCGCAACCCACCCACGAACAGCAGGAAGCCCCCCAAAACGCTACATTGAGCAAGATGTCAGAAGAAATAGCAAAAAAAAGGCTGTTCCTTATGGATTTTGTCCAAAACACTTCTATCCGGTATTAGACCTTCCCAGGAATGCCCCAGGCAAGACCCGCCGGCGCCAACCCACCCGCAAAAAACCACCCGACAACACCCCCAAACAGCGAAAAAGCTAAATCTCATACTTACAATATCTCTCGGCCTTCTGTCCAAATGCGGCGCTGTTCAGCTAGGTCATCATCATCAATCATCATAACTCCTGTTTTCCACCACGGATTTCCTGAAAAGCAAATGCAATCAAGATTAGACTGTCGCAGCAGTGCTTCGACAGAGACCCCGGCCGCAACCCACCCACGAACAGCAGGAAGCCCCCCAAAACGCTACATTGAGCAAGATGTCAGAAGAAATAGCAAAAAAAAGGCTGTTCCTTATGGATTTTGTCCAAAACACTTCTATCCGGTATTAGACCTTCCCAGGAATGCCCCAGGCAAGACCCGCCGGCGCCAACCCACCCGCAAAAAACCACCCGACAACACCCCCAAACAGCGAAAAAGCTAAATCTCATACTTACAATATCTCTCGGCCTTCTGTCCAAATGCGGCGCTGTTCAGCTAGGTCATCATCATCAATCATCATAACTCCTGTTTTCCACCACGGATTTCCTGAAAAGCAAATGCAATCAAGATTAGACTGTCGCAGCAGTGCTTCGACAGAGACCCCGGCCGCAACCCACCCACGAACAGCAGGAAGCCCCCCAAAACGCTACATTGAGCAAGATGTCAGAAGAAATAGCAAAAAAAAGGCTGTTCCTTATGGATTTTGTCCAAAACACTTCTATCCGGTATTAGACCTTCCCAGGAATGCCCCAGGCAAGACCCGCCGGTGCCAACCCACCCGCAAAAAACCACCCGACAACACCCCCAAACAGCGAAAAAGCTAAATCTCATACTTACAATATCTCTCGGCCTTCGGTCCAAATGCGGCGCTGTTCAGCTAGGTCATCATCATCAATCATCATAACTCCTGTTTTCCACTACGGATTTCCTGAAAAGCAAATGCAATCAAGATTAGACTGTCGCAGCAGTGCTTCGACAGACACCAAAAATTACCCACAAACCCCCGGAACCCCGCCAAAGAGCACCTCAAAGGCAAGCAAGTCAGCAAAAACGGCAAGAAATTTCCACCTCATATTTGGTCCAAAACACTTTTGTCCATTATTAGAGCTTCACAGCAATGGGCCCAAATCCGTCAACTCACCCGCAAAGAAGTACAACACCCCCACAAGTGCTGAGTCTTTCTTCATTGGGCGTAATCCAGCACTCTGCTTGGAGGGAAATCGCAGTCTGGAGGAGGAGGATAGAGGAGCATGTTCTTCGGAACTTGTGAACCTGAGGAATGTAGACTGCGGCACCTTCAAAGCAATAAGCAAACAAGTGAAGACAGTTCTGATGATGGTCTTGTTTTTGGGATTAGGTGATTAAAGTTTGAATTTAATTAACTGTGCAAAACAAAGAAAGAGAGACACAAAGCACACAGGAATAAAAGTGAATAAGGACGAAAAAGAAAGTTCTTGATTGATTGTCTCATTTTCAGGGCTCGGTGTCAGGGAATAAGAACAAGATTTCGTCATCATACTCTGCGAATTCAGGCTGGATGAGGTCAGTGCCACCGAACAGAGAAAAAATCCCCTCATCTACGTTGCCGTCCTCCTCGTCTTCATGTGGCGTGCTTTCTCGTACTTTGTAATCTGGTGGTATGAGGTGCTGATTCATCTTGATCATTGTCAGCCGCTCCACATTTTTGGGCGAGAGGCGGCTCCGTTTGGGAGTTACAATGCCACCAGCAGCACTGAAAACACGTTCAGAAGACACACTTGCGAGTGGGCAAGACAAATAGTTTATAGCCAGGTTGTAGAGCTGTGGCCACAATTGTTTTTTGCCATGCCAATACTGCAATGGCTCCTCATTAAGAAAGACCACTGTTGAGTCATTCATATAGTCCTGCACCATCGACTCAAGGTCATCAACGGTTCCTCCACTTTGCTTACTTTTTGCTGTGGCTGTGACATTTTTTCGAGAACCATACCCAAGCAAACTTAGCCAATCCTCTACAACAGCCACTGTTTTTGTTGTGTGTGGTGCAGATGATCCAGTTGCCGGTGTCTTTAACGGCTGAGAGGTCACTTGTGCCCCAGCCACAGGTGCAGAAGTGGATTCTTGTGACTGGGGATGGCCTGCTGATGCTGATGCTGATGTACTGGCTTCTCCTTCAATAACCTGCCGTTCTTTTTCAAACCTCTTGGCTGACAAGGCTAACCAATGTTTGTACTTTTGAACATCTGCATCATCAAAAGGAAAGAATGCTTCGCCTGCCAGCGCCTTTTTGTAGCGTGGATCCAGAATAGTAGCACAAATGTAATGCTGATCTGACTTGATCTTTTGAAGACGTTCATCACCACGTAGGCGCTCTAATAATTTCTCTGACAAAATGAAATGTTTTTTTTTTTCTTCATCTTCTTTTTCAAACTCAGAAGACACCGCCATCAGTTGGTGCTCCAGCATGCACAACAATGGGATAGCTTTTCCCAAATTACAGTCCTCCTGGCTGACTGCACGCGTGAAGAACTCAAAAGGACGAAGCATGTCTGTCAGGCTTTTAACTATGTCCCATTGCGCCGCACTCATCCGCAAGTCCTCCTTCTGAGATGTACCCTCTGTGAAGAAATAGTGATCGAGTACCGTATACTGCTCGTACAGACGCTCAAGCATGTAGAAGGTTGAGTTCCAACGTGTTGCCACCTCCTGGATGAGTGCTTTCACTGGCATTCTACGTTGAAGGAGCAGTCTCCGCAGATGCTTCCAGGCCTTAAAAGAATGGCTGAAATGGTTGCACATTTTGCGGCAGGTGGCCATTACCGCGAACGCTGCACTGTCTCTATCACTCAAGAATTTTTGAACTACCAGGTTGATACAGTGCGCCAAACATGGCACTCTGAAATAGCCACCCTCCGACATGGCCTTAACTACATTGGAGCCATTATCCGTGGAAACATAACCAATCTTCCGTTTTAGGGGGGATAGCATTGTCAAGACCTTTTTGTTAAACTCTTGCAAAAGGTTTTCTGCTGTGTGACTTTTCTCCAAGCCAAACATGGCTAGTGTTGCATGTTTCCGAGCAGCTTTGAAAACTTGGTCCGGGTCAACACCTGCGTTTAGCTTTGCTTTAACACCTGAAAAAGAGACCCAGTGTGCAGTGATGCACATGTAATCATGGCCTGGGCCACTGGTCCACATGTCTGTTGTCAGATGTATTGTGTGAACAGCACTCTTCTGCAAAGCTGCCCCAATCGCCTGCAGCACATCTTCATGTAGTGCTGGAACCGCAACTCTGGCAAAATAGAACCGGCTCGGAACTTTCCATTTAGGGCAGAGCGTTGCCACTAATTCAAGAAAACCTACCGCTTCTACAAAAGAAAAAGGTAGAAGGTCCACAGCTAGCATTTTAGCCAGCTTAGTGTTATACAGACGCGTCAGTGGGTGGTTGCGTTCATATGGCACGTCTGAAGTAAGCATTGTTCTAATGTTGGCCTGGACCAAGCATTTACGGGCTGATAATGACTTCGTTGACCCAATTTTGCTCGCTGGTGAACTTTTGTGCGTTGGTGTCTCACTCGCTCCAACACTCTTAGTGTGCCTCACATTGGGTGTGCTGCTGACAGGGGTACTGGGTGTAAGGGACGTGTTTGACACGTCTTCTTCCTGCTCGTCATCATCAGATGAAACATCAACGTTTCCTTGATTTTGGCCTTTCTTGATCGCATCTAGGTGCGCAAACCATTTGACAGCGTGCTTTCTCTCAAGATGACCACTCTGGCCGCCGGTACCATAGTTGGTACCTGACTTACCACGACTAACTGCAAGCTTACAAAGGGTACAAATGGCAAACTTTGGATTTTTGGGACAAACAGTAAAGAAGTCCCAAACTGGGGACTTGAAGTGTCTGTGGGACCTGGAGGAGGCGGTGATACTGGTGGTGGTGGTCATGAAGCTAATGCCAGATGAAGTGGAGGATCTGGATTGCCCAACATTTGTACGTTTTGCACTTTCACCGCCACTAATTAAGGTCGAGGTTGACGGAGGTCTCTTCTTGCCAGAAAGAAATATGGAAGCGGGACGAGTTGGTGTACTACTTAACTCCAATGATTGTGGTGTTTCCACTGCCTCCTCATCGACAACATCATCATCGTCATCATCACGCGCAGCAGCTCTTCGGGCTAGGGTCAAAATGTCTGTTTGCTGCATGCCCGCTGGGGCTGCAGTGACCTTTATGATGACTGGGTCGTCGTTGGCAGAGTCTTCATCAGCAGCAGTATCCGCCACTTCTTGTTGAGCCTCATCACACTCCATAACTCTGAGACTTTGGACGAGCTTCCTTTTACGCTTAACTACCTTTGTTGGATCATGGTGTGCCTCACTCTCAGACGGCTGTGGTGCTGGTTCCCAAGTTTGATCCGTATCATCAGAAGGAGGTGTGCTTGAAGAGGATGTAGACACCACCCTTGATCTCTTCCTTGCTAGGGGTGTGGAAGACAATGAAGGATCATCAGGAGGAGTGGCTTCCTCAAATGATACCTCGCCTTGATTGTCGATTTCCTGATGTGCCCCTACTTCGGGAGGAACAACTATTGTGGGCACTTGTGACCTCCATGCACCTCTGCTTGCGCATCTCCTTGCGCTGCCTCTCCTTCCACATGTACTTGGGCTTGTACTTGCACATGTGATTGTTGTTGCGGCTGTGGTTGTTCAACACTCGTCAGATGAGCTACAACAACCTGTGTTGATTGAGGGACATTGCTGCTGCTTTCTTGCGATGAGCCAACATCACTGGTCGATGGTGATTGAAGAACTATACTGGCTGCCTCTGCAGCACTCAAGGGCTTGGACTTAAGTTGGCGTGGTGGTGGTGGTGGCACTGAGCCCGATGGAGCGGGGGTGCTGCTGCCAGCTTGGTCCCCAGCAGATCCCGCTGCTGCTGCTGCAGGCATACTTTTTTTTTTACTCCCAAAAAAAGGGGCGGGCGGCACACCAGTCTCCTTGGTAACTTGCTTCTTCTGCTCCTTACTGGCACCTTTCTTGCTAGAGGAGCTACGGGTTACTTTTTTTGGGGCCATCCTCTTCAGAGCAGGTCAGCAGGCAGCAGTTGCACGAGTTGCAGAGGGTTCTGTGTCCAGACGTGACGTCGCGTGACGTTATGCTGCACACACCGCTGCAGGACTTCTTCCTGGCACTGGTGGTTCTCTTGAGTCTTCTTGTGCACCTAAAAGCAATGGAAGACAGAGGAACATCAGTTCAGTTATACACCCCAAAAAATCGACAAAACACAGAAAAATGAGCACAATCCCATGCCATCCTTGATGTTTACATTGAAGACACCCCACAGAAAGACTATGGACATGCAAGTATGCAACACTCACTACCCCTGGGCATAATGGATGAAAAGTAGGAAAAATAAGTGCAGGCCTCAGACACTGCCTCTCCTCAAAATGGCCCCCTTACACCCCAAGCACATGTTGCCTGTACCAGCCAGCACTCAAGATGGCCACCACCACCACCCACATGGCCAGTCCACATCAACAGTACACCCCCAAAAAACAGAAAAACAGCCAGAAATCACCACAATCCAATGCCATCCATGATGTTTACATCAAAGAGAGTGAGACCACACCACAGGCACACTCAGTCCATGCACCACCACCACCCCTGGGCAAGCAAAAGGCCACACCAGCAGCCCCCCAAAAACGACAAAAAACAATAAAATAAGCACAATCCCAGCCCATCCATGGCCTCAATTATGTTTAAATTCAAGAAGACACCCCACAGAAAGACTAGGCCCATGCAACACTCACCACCCCTGGGCAAAGGGCCACACCAGCAGGCCCAAAAAAACGACAAAAAACAATAAAATCTGCACAATCCCAGCCCATCCATGGCCTCAATGGTGTTTAAATTCAAGAAGACACCCCTCAGAAACACTAGGCCCATGCAACACTCACTACCCCTGGGCATAAGGGATGAAAAGTAGGCAAAATAAGTGCAGGCCTCAGACACTGCCTCTCCTCAAAATGCCCCCCTTACACCCCAAGCACATGTTGCCTGTACCAGCCAGCACTCAAGATGGCCACCACCACCACCCACATGGCCAGTCCACATCAACAGTACACCCCCAAAAAACAGAAAAACAGCCAGAAATCACCACAATCCAATGCCATCCATGATGTTTACATCAAAGAGAGTGAGACCACACCACAGGCACACTCAGTCCATGCACCACCACCACCCCTGGGCAAGCAAAAGGCCACACCAGCAGCCCCCCAAAAACGACAAAAAACAATAAAATAAGCACAATCCCAGCCCATCCATGGCCTCAATTATGTTTAAATTCAAGAAGACACCCCACAGAAAGACTAGGCCCATGCAACACTCACCACCCCTGGGCAAAGGGCCACACCAGCAGGCCCAAAAAAACGACAAAAAACAATAAAATCTGCACAATCCCAGCCCATCCATGGCCTCAATGGTGTTTAAATTCAAGAAGACACCCCTCAGAAACACTAGGCCCATGCAACACTCACTACCCCTGGGCATAAGGGATGAAAAGTAGGCAAAATAAGTGCAGGCCTCAGACACTGCCTCTCCTCAAAATGGCCCCCTTACACCCCAAGCACATGTTGCCTGTACCAGCCAGCACTCAAGATGGCCACCACCACCACCCACATGGCCAGTCCACATCAACAGTACACCCCAAAAAAACAGAAAAACAGCCAGAAATCACCACAATCCAATGCCATCCATGATGTTTACATCAAAGAGAGTGAGACCACACCACAGGCACACTCAGTCCATGCACCACCACCACCCCTGGGCAAGCAAAAGGCCACACCAGCAGCCCCCCAAAAACGACAAAAAACAATAAAATAAGCACAATCCCAGCCCATCCATGGCCTCAATTATGTTTAAATTCAAGAAGACACCCCACAGAAAGACTAGGCCCATGCAACACTCACCACCCCTGGGCAAAGGGCCACACCAGCAGGCCCAAAAAAACGACAAAAAACAATAAAATCTGCACAATCCCAGCCCATCCATGGCCTCAATGGTGTTTAAATTCAACAAAACAGTTGTATCATGCACCCATAACCAACCCTGGTCCTACTGGATACTGTGGCTACCCACAATATAATTTATTTAATTTTCTGAAAAAGTTCAAAAATTGTACTTGCAGCAACTGTAATGCCCCAAACAAACTTACTTGTGAAAGTTGATTTCTAATCCAAAAGTGATCCAAAGACAGTCAAAAAGGCCTCAAATCCAAATATCCAGCAGCACCCACAAAAAGTAATCCTTCCAGCTCCAGATCCAAATGAAAGTGACCAGGAGATGGACAAAGCACTGGGAGGAGCCTGCTGGACAGGAACAGGAAGTTGGAGACTGTGGGGCACTTCCTTACTCCCCCCCCCCCCAAAATGGACTCCTTGCAAAAAAAAAGGCCATGCAAATGTCAACCTGAGGAGGGATTCTGATAAAAATCATAATTTTCTGACGGTTTATCCTGTTTGCTGGTGATTTTCTTGTGCGAAATTGCAAAATCTCTATTTCGCAAGTGCGAGATTGTTCCTTTCCGCCGCAACTACGTGTTCGCAATTGCGAACTCTCGCGAGGTGTGCTGTGCAAGGTGGCAAGCCGCGAGTACGTATTCGCGGGCGACAAACTCCCGCGGGAACACGCAGCAAGATCTAAAATGGCGCGTCACTCGCAAAGAAAAACAACTCGGCAAACGCTAAAATGACGGAAAGTGAACGCCGTGCACCACGCCGCGCGCCGCAACCAAGCAAAAAATCCGCCGCGAGCGGATTCACGGATTTTCGACAAATTCGCGAGCGTTCGCGGATTGCGAATTTGCCGAAAATCCGAAAAATCCGCGAGCGGAGCGGATTTTACGCCCATGCTTACTTGTCACCCTAAGGGAGTGAATCACCACTCATCACCCACAGACCTAGGAGGCTCTGTTGTTTCACCTAGCAGGGATGGAGGGTGCACAGGGAGTAGAGTGCAGGGGGGGAGGGGTGTGATGGGGCGGGGAGGGGTAGGTGGCGGGGTAAAACACAGTAAATCCAGGAAAGCAATGTATGGGGGCAGGAAAGGAGATGTACCAGAAGCAGTACTAGTACCAGAAGTAGGTTAAGGGAGTGGTTTAAAGGGTAATACAGGAACCAAGGAAGTCGCAAGTATGGGTAGGCTGACTATTTCTACAATTAACATGGGGGCTGAATGATAGAGGCAAAAGAAGCAGGGCGGGGAGGTGCTACAAGCACTAGGGGCTGACATTATCAGTTAGCAAGAGATCCACATCCCCTGGCAGAAAAGAGGGCTTAACATTATTCCAGGGTATTCCCAAGTTATTTGCTCATCTCAGTCCACCAACACTAGAGGGGTGGCTATACATGTTTCACATCGATTTTTACCCATCAAGCAAGTAAAGCCGGATAAATGGGGTCGGTGGGCCATTGCTCCTATTTCAAACCAGTTTACTATTTGTACAGAATATGGCTCAAATATCGACGATGTGGCTTTATTGACGGAATTGGAGGTCGAATTAGCCTCTTGGCAAACGCCCTTAATTATCTGCTGGGACTTCAATATACATTTAGATACGGGTGATTGGGGATATTAAGGCACACATTGGTTCAACTTGTCACCCTAAGGGAGTGAATCACCACTCATCACCCACAGACCTAGGAGGCTCTGTTGTTTCACCTAGCAGGGATGGAGGGTGCACAGGAAGTAGAGTGCAGGGGGGGAGGGGTGTCATGGGGCGGGGAGGGGTAGGTGGCGGGGTAAAACACAGTAAATCCAGGAAATCAATGTATGGGGGCAGGAAAGGAGATGTACCAGAAGCAGTACTAGTACCAGAAGTAGGTTAAGGGAGTGGTTTAAAGGGTAATACAGGAACCAAGGAAGTCGCAAGTATGGGTAGGCTGACTATTTCTACAATTAACATTGGGGGGCTGAATGATAGAGGCAAAAGAAGCAGAGCGGGGAGGTGCTACAAGCACTAGGGGCTGATATTATCAGTTAGCAAGAGATCCACATCCCTGGCAGAAAAGAGGGCTTAACATTATTCCAGGGTATTCCCAAATTATTTGCTCATCTCAGTCCACCAACTCTAGAGGGGTGGCTATACATGTTTCACATCGATTTTTACCCATCAAGCAAGTAAAGCCGGATAAATGGGGTCGGTGGGCCATTGCTCTTATTCCAAACCAGTTTACTATTCGTACAGAATATGGCTCAAATATCGACGATGCGGCTTTATTGACAGAATTGGAGGTCGAATTAGCCTCTTGGCAAACGCCCTTAATTATCTGCTGGGACTTCAATATACATTTAGATACGGGTGATTGGGGTAAGGGAGGATAAATGGGGAGGAAACCTCAAGTCTTTAAAGCTTTAAAGGCACTCATGGCCAGCCATGGGCTGGTAGATATACGGTCATATAAAAAAATTAGGGGATCCATGCTTTACTTATTTTTTATGTCCGCACAAGAAATACGTTAGACTTGATTTTTTTTTTTGCCTCAGTCTCTCTTTTAGAGGGAGCACAGATTAAACGACTCCCTAAGGTCCTGTCGGACCATAATCCACTGGTAATGAACATTGAGGTCCTGGCATACACAAAGGTTTTCACAAAATGGACATTTGATAAAAAACTGTTAGCTACAGAAGGGTTTATAGAGCATATTAGGTGGTGGACCCAACAGTTTTTCGATATGAATAGATACAGCACATCAAGAGAAAATGTTTGGGATACATATAAAGCAGGATTCAGGGGTGAAATAATCAGCTTTGGTGCATTTTATAGGAAACAACAGAGGGACGAAATACAGGCACTTACAGAGGAGCTGAGTCTTTATGAGCAACAACATATGGTAGCCATAGGACAAAAACAGACAGACCTACAAGCTAGCCTAGAGCTTAGAGTAATTAGGACTAAGGCAAAAATTAATGGAATTTATAACGAAAAAGGGGCCAAAAGATTTTAAACGGAGACACGGGATAATTATGAATATTAAGAGATGATGGGGAAGCATTTGGCACAATGATTAAAGCAAAGGTTGGTGGCAAATAACATTCTAAAATTAAGAGGGAAGGAAGGTAAGATAGGTACAGATCTCCCAGGTATATTATAAATATTTATAGATTTTCATCAAGATCTGTATCGCTCTAGGGACTCTCCATCAGGTACAATTGGGGTAGCAACAGGGAATGTGTCCCCTCAACTGCTGGAGCTTGAAGCAGATATTTCTCTGAATGAGGTCCTTGAGGCATTACGGACGATGGCCTCGAGTAAGGCATCGGGCCCGTACGGAATCCCGATGTAGATATATAAAGTCTTACAGGTAGAGCAGGCACCCCTACTGTTTGATTTGTTTTTATCGGTTCAACAGAAGGTGGTCCGGCCACAATCTTGACAGGAGACCAATGTAGTGATCTTTTTAAAGAAGGGGAAGAAGCCTAAAGACCCCGCCTCATACAGACCAATATCATTAATCAACATTGATGAATAATTATATTCTAAGATTTTGGCTCGAAGACTTTCTAAGATAATTGGGTCCCAAGTGAACCCATGGCAACATGGCTTTATCCCAGGCAGAAGTACAAGGGACCGTGTCCGAAGGGTAATTTCGCTATTTGATATAGCCGAAGCCACAGGTACACAGATGTCTTTGATATTGTTGAATGCGCAAAAAGCATTTGACCAAGTGGAATGGGCATACTTGTGGCAAAAATTAAGATCTAAAGGCTTCGGCCCTCTTTTTTTAACCGCAATCCAAGCTATGTATTTTAAAGCACATGCAAAGAAGAAGCTAATGGGGAAGGAGTAGGGTAGGATTAGGATTACTCGCGGTACGAGGCAGGGGTGTCCCTGCTCCCCAATCCCATTGGCGCTCTATATAGACCCCTTAGTTAGATCTATACTGAACGACCGTGCAATTAAACCGATTGAGGCTCAGGGCTATAACACCAAGGTGTTGGCCTACGCCTATGACATCACGGTCGTCACCCCCGATCCGCAAGTTGCAATAGATAAGATTGAAAGGCTGGCTGCAGAATTTTGAAAACAGTCGGGATATAGCCTAAATACCGACAAAACACAAATTGTTTGTACTAGGACCAGGCAATTTCAGGATCCACAAAGGAAGGAGTCAGCCACCTGTTTAGGGATAACTATTACAGCGGAGGTTGGCACGACATGGGAAATAAACTCGGCTCCTCTCCAAAAAAATGGAGGGAGACCTAAATCCATTATTTGAAGAGCAAATGTCATTAAAATGATGATGTTTCCTAAGTTGTTCTACCTATTCCGGTGTATACCTTCGGGACCGGCAACCTCGGTATTTAAAAAGGCAGATGGGTTGTTTTCACAGTTTATATGGGGGGTATAAGAAGAGTAGGAGATCATTAAAATGAATGACCTTACCGCATCATTGAGGGGGGTTGGTGGTTCCTAATCTTAAAAAAATTATTTTTGGGCTGTAATGCTGCAACAGCTCCAAAAGCTTGGGACCCGGCTGGGGTAGTAGATTTGGACAATGAGATCCCACCATCTATATACGAACTGGCCATTGGTAATCTAGCACCAGGGCTAATTTTGAGGCATCTGGAGTGTAGCTACTATAAAAAAAACAAGTTTAAAAATTTTAATAGCGGCCTGGAATGTATGCCGGAAGGTTAGTAACACTTTGGAAATACCCAGAATCCAGAGATATGTGTCTCTATGGCGCTCCTCTGTCTTCCCGGCTCCAATATATGATCATATAAGCAGAACGTGGGAAAAAGCAGGAGTAAAAAATATAGGAGATATCATCAACCTGAACGGGGTTGTTTCGTTCAGGGAACTTCAGAGACAATATGGGCTCGATTCTAACACTTTTTAAAAAATATATTCAAGTAAGGGAGATAATAAAAACGGTGGTCGAACAACCTATTAACTTTGTTCGTATCACGCTTTTAGAACACTTAACAAAAAAACAGCTTTGTATTAAGGATCTGTACTCAATGCTGATGGAGGAGTCTCCAGATGATATAGTCAGGGTAGAAAGTGGGTAGGCGAGCAAATTGGATAACCCGGATGTAGATATGTGTAGATCATTAGACTATATTTAGACTCTGTTTTACCCCGGCTAAACTCTGGGCATGAGGGAAAAGGGATAATAACAAATGCCCTATGTGTTGTCAGGGCCCGGCTGATATAGTCCACATGTTCTCTGATTGCTGTAGATTGGATGCATTGAAGGAAGGTATTGAATTGTTTTTATGTCAAAATATGGGGTGGGCTGTCTCTTTCACTCCTACTATGTTGATATTTGGATGTGACGAAAGCCTACAGCTAGAACGGTCTCAAGCCAATTTTTGCTTTATGGTTATAGCCATTTATCGTATATTGATTGCTTCTATAAGGAAGGACGAAGACCATCTAATCTATCAGGCATTGTATGCCAGACTTTTTCATATATGTAATTTTAAGATGGCATTGTATAAATGTAAGGACAGAAGTGGGAGGGCAAGTTGTCGACTGATCTGGGGGCCATTGATGGAACTGTAGCGGGAATCTGAGGATAATCTGTTTGTATATATGGTTGGTTTTGTCTTTCTTTTTTATTTATATGCTCTTTTGGTATAAATTCTGTCTTTTGTGGGTCTATGTATAAAACTGGTATGTCTTATAGAAAAGTATGCAACCACTGCTTCCTGGAAATAAAAATAAAATATAAAAAAAGGGAAAAGTGTTTTTTCTTTTGCCAATATCTTTGGTGCAGTTTGACGAATCTTTGTGAAATTTTCAAAACTAATGGGGCGCACCAGTCTGGTGATTCATCGAGCAGGGGCCGAGAAGAAAGGGGGGTCCCATAACGCTTTTCCCCCATGTTAATTTCCATAGGAAATTTTGAGACGGGCTACAGCCCGAACTGCTGAACGAAATTACCCCAAATTTGGCAACAAGGTAAAGCTTGGTTCAGAAAGTGACCTTTTTTGTTTTTAAATAGTGTAAATCTGTTCAGTAATTTTTGAGAAATTCGAAAAATAAGAGTAAAAAAATCAATATCCCATAGGAACCTTTGGGCAAGGCTACAGCTGAAACTACTGAACGAAGTTAGCCCAAATTTAGCAAAAGGGTACCGCTTGGCTCAGAAAGCAACCTTTTTAAAAATGGTGTAAATCCGTTCAGTTGTTCCTGAGAAATTAAAAAAAATAAAAATATCAATATTTAGAGGCGCGGTGGATCCGCACACCCTCCTGACCACAAGCTTTATTCTAATTGGCTGTCAACACCTCAAACAAGGAAGTGTTGGCAGCCATCTTGTGACTCGGTAGAAGCGAGTAAAAAAAAACAGAATAACAAAGGAGAAAAAAAGAAAAGGGGGCAGGGTGGAAACACCCTGACGCCCTAGGACTTTTTAGGGGGTCCCAAAAAGTGTTTTTTTAAAACAATCACCCGAATTCACGTTGGGTGCACAAATCCCGATGAAAATGTTTTAAAAAATCGAAGTGCGGGTTCCTGTGCTTCATTTAAATCAGGCACCCAGGTGGGCCAAGTCCGGGGGCCATTGATGAAACTTGTGTGGTGGCTCAAGCCCCCCACCGCCCCAGGGATCACTATGTCCCTGGGGCACTAAAAAGGAAATCTGGGGGTCCGTTACGTACCCCCGAGCCCCGGGGACCACCACCTCCCTGGGGCTTAATAATTGAAGGCAGGGGGGTCGCATGGCCCCCCTCGTGGAGCCTGTGATGGCCCTGGGGAACACCACCCCCAGGGTTGATTCCTGCAGTGTCCCGGGGTGCCCACCCCTCGGAAACTGCTGTATGCTATGGCAGGGTGGGAGCCGTGTGGCTCCCACCCTGCTATAGCAAACACTGCTTTGGATTTTGGAAGCAAGAGCAGGGAAACATGCTCTCACTTCTATAATCCAAAGCAGATTGCTTTTCCACACAGGAGCTGCATGTCAGCAGCTCCACATGCGGAAAAGCAATGAGGGCTCCCGCAGGAGTAGGGGAGCCGGCAGGGACCGTGGTGGCATTTGGGCTCCCCACGGTCCCCAACGGTTAAAAACAAGTGGACATGCCTTGGGGGATGGGGTCCCTGAGGCAAATGTTAATTAGTGAAGTGAACGATTTAAACAAAATAAATAAGTCAAGACCCTAGCGCAGGTCTCAGCGAGGCCCCCAGTGTGAACATGAAGGGTGCGCGGCTCTCAGTGCGGCCCCCTGTGTGAACGCAAAGGGTGCACGGTTCTCAGTGCGGCCCTCAGTGTGAACGCGCTGGGTGCACGGCTCTCAGCGCGGCCCCCTGTGTGAACGCACTGGGTGCACGGCTCTCAGCGCAGTCCCCTGAGTGAACTGGATGGATGCATGACACACCTTCTTATCTTGGATTTGATCTTGAAGGCTGGCTGTGACACACACATTGTCCTGGAATGAGCCACCAATAGTTGTTTTGAGTCACATGTGAACCTGATATTTTTTGGGGACTTTCAACGATAAATAAATGATTCTCTTTTTTCTGCCTCCCCTGCAGATTTAATTAAAGCCCCAGGGGGTGTCGATCCCCGAGGCTTGTGGAGGACTCGGAGGGTCCCCGAAACTTATTTAACAAGCCCCATGGAATTAACGGTCCCCGGGGCTACGAGAGGTTTGTGTGCCCTCCTGCACCTAATTTACATAGACCTAGTGAGGTGGAGGTCCACGGACCTGTGGAGGCCCGCACGCCCCATAACATAATTATAGGCCTGCCTCTTGAACCTGCCCCACCTGGGGGCACATTTCAATGAATTGGGGGAACACACTTCAATTTTTTTAAATTTTCTTTGCACAGATTCGCGCGTCCAGTGCTCATTCTGACGTTTTTAGCCTGCAGCTTCTTGTGGGACCCTCGTGAGCTGGACTAGGGGGTCAGGGTGTTTCTACCCTGTCCCCTTTTTTCTTGTTTTTATGTTTGTTTTACTGTTTTCTTCTGACTTGGTTCTAACGAGTCACAACATGGCTGCCAACACTTCCTCGTTTAGAGTGTAGGCAGCCAATCACAGTGAAGCTCATGGTCGTGACAGGCAATCACAGTTGAGGGTGTGATCCGGAGGGTGCGCGAACCCCCCGCTGCCCCAGATATCGAAACATTAATTTTTTTAATTTCTCAGCAACTACTGAACGGATATACACCATTTAAAAAAAAGATGCTTCCTGAATCAAGCACTACCTTTTTGCCAAATTTCATGTCATTTCGTTCATCAGTTCAAGCTTTAGTCTTGCCTGAAGTTTTCCTATGGGAAAATAATGTTTTCACTTTTACTTTTAAAATTTCTCAGCTACTCCTGAACGGATTTACACCATTTATAAAAAAGGTCACTTTCTGAACCAAGCTCTACCTTTTTGTCAAATTTGGGGGTCTATCAGGATCAGAAATTCAAAAAATAAGAGTCAAAAAATCAATATCCCATAGGAACCTTTGGGCAAGGCTACAGCTGAAACTACTGAACGGAATTACCCCAAATTTGGCAAAAAAGGTACTGCTTGGCCCAGAAAGTGACCTTCTTAAAAATGGTGTAAATCCGTTCAGTAGTTCCTGAAAATTTTAAAAAATAAAGTTATTGATGTCTAGAGGCGCAGTGGATCCGAGCACCCTCCTGACAACGAGCTTTATTCTAATTGGTTGTCAACACTTCAAACCAGGAAGTGTTGGCAAGCATCTTGTGACTCGTTAGAAGCGAGTCAAAAGAAAACAGAATAACAAAGGTGAAAGAAAAGAAGAGGGGGTAGGGTAGAAACACCCTGACCCCCTAGGCCTGTTTAGGGGGTCCCAGAAGGACCCCCAGGGCCCCAAACAGTATTTTTTTTTAAAACAAGCGCCCAAATTCATGTTGGGTGCGCAAATCCGGATGAAAAAAAAGTCATTTCAAAGTGTGGGTTCCTGCGCTTCATTTCAATTAGGCACCCAAGTAGGCCAGGTCCTGGGGGAATTGCTGAAACTTGTGTGGGGGCTCAATCCCCCCACTACCCCAGGGACCACCATCTCCCTGGGGCTTTCTAATTAAAGGGAGGGGGGCTGCATGGCCCGCCTTGTGGAGCCTGTGATGGCCCTGGGGACCGCCACCCCCAGGGCCGGCTCCTTCAGTGTCCCAGGGTGCCCACCCCTGGGACACTGCTGTTTGCTATAGCAGGGTGGGAGTCGTGCGGCTCCCACCCTGCCATAGTGAACACTGCTTTGGATTTTGGAAGCGAGAGCAGGTAAACCTGCTCTCACTTCCATAATCCAAAGCAGATTGCTTTTCCACACGGGGAGCTGCTTGTCAGCAGCTCCACATGTGGAAAAGCAATGAGGGCTCCTGCAGGAGGCGGGGAGCCGGCAGGGACCGTGGGGGCATTGGGGCTCCCCCATGGTCCCCAACAGTTAAAAACAAGTAGACATGCCTTGGGGGATGGGGTCCCTGAGGCGAATGTTAATAAGTGAAAGTGAACGATTTAAAAAAAAAAAAGAAAATCGGAGTCGAGATCCTAGTGTGGGTCTCAGCGAGGCCCCCAGTGTGAACATGAAGGGTGCGCTGCTCTCAGCGCGGCCCCCTGTGTGAACACGAAGGGTGCACGGCTCTCAGCGTGGCCCCCTGTGTGAACGCGCTGGGTGTGCGGCTCTCAGCGCGGCCCCCTGTGTGAACGCACTGGATGCGCGGCTTTCAGCGAGGTCCCCTGAGTGACCGGAATGGGTGCACGGCTTTAAGTTGCGATGGGTGTTCGACTCCAAGTAAGCAAGCAAGAAATATATATATATATATATATTCACTGAAAAAACCATAGGTTATAGACCATATATAGTTAGGAATTAGCATTTACAAAACCTTGAAAATTCACTGAAAAAACCATAGGTTATAGACCATATATAGTTAGGAATTAGCATTTAAAAAACCTTATTTTACTCACACAAAACCATTGAAATTCCATATATAGTTAGTTGCACTAACTATATATTGCGCACCCGCAATCCACTGCTGATGATGTCACATATTACATCATTCATGACATGGTCAGTGACATCACTGATGACATCACTGATGACATCTCAAATGACATCACTGATGACATCACTGATGACAACATCCAGTGACTATGTTTCTGTAAAGTTAAAATATGTCTTACATATTGAAGAATGAGTGGATGTATAAGTGTCTGGACGAAGGATTTAGTAGGTGCATGACTGAATGTATGAGTGAGTGATTAAATGTGTCTCACTGAGTGCATGGGTTAGTGACTAAACTGTCTTAATTTGTGCATCATTATGTCTGTTGTTCTGTAAACTGCTGCATGTGTTGATCAGTAGCTATATGAGTAACTATATGGGTTATTGATTGATTGCCCAAGTATTTGCATGGGAGACTGAGTGTGTGTGTGGCTGGATGGGAGGTGTGTGACTCTGTACAGATCAATGTGTACTTGTATCAATGATTGTATAAGAGAGTAAGTATGTGTTAGTATATGGTTGAAAACGTAAGGTGCTCTATGTTTAACTGTATAGAGTAGAAAATGGAAGTGTGATTGATTCTTTACAGGACTGACTAGGTGTGTGAGTAACTCCATGGATGAGTGGCAGAGTGTGAGTGTCTGTATAGGTGTATGAGTGCATATGATTGTGTTGTAAACATGAGTGATTGTATGTATGAATGATTGTATGGGTGAATGAGTGAATGTGTGTGTAGACGTAGGAATCAGTGAGTACGTATGTAGTAACTAGTATTGGTGTGTCAATGGTTTCAAAAATTATACTCTGTTTTTAACACTGGGTGAAACAGAGGTTATATTAAAATGTGAGGAGATGCATTGTATTGTCACATGAATGATATCATCAGTGATGTGGTCATTGATGTCAAATGAGATGTCATCAGTGATGTCATCAGTGATGTCATTTGAGATGTCATCAGTGATGTCATCAGTGATGTCACTGACCATGTCATGAATGATGTAATATGTGACATCATCAGCAGTGGATTGCGGGTGCGCAATATATAGTTAGTGCAACTAACTATATATGGAATTTCAATGGTTTTGTGTGAGTAAAATAAGGTTTTTTAAATGCTAATTCCTAACTATATATGGTCTATAACCTATGGTTTTTTCAGTGAATTTTCAAGGTTTTGTAAATGCTAATTCCTAACTATATATGGTCTATAACCTATGGTTTTTTCAGTGAATTTCAATGGTTTTTTAATAGCAAATATCATAAGCTGTCGAATGTCAAGTACGTGGTAAGAATTTTTTTTTTCGTGTTTATGCACACTGATCTGCTTTGATTGCTGCCCCCCACCCCTCATTTCTATTAGGAGTACTCTCTCTTTGCAGATAGTGAAGGGTAGTTAACGCAGCCCTTTCCCCCTTTGTAATCCGTCGTGCCTGCTTCTCTCTCCATTTGATTGATTGTTCTCTTTGGTTCATTCTCTATTTACAAACAAGCACAGAGTCGCAATACTCTGTTTAGTCTTTGCAGATAGCGAAAAATCGTGTAAAAAAACAAAAGGAATCGAGCAAAATCAGTAGGCCACTAATGGGATCTCTTTTGACCTCGCTAAAATAGAAACATTAGGAACAACCTGTTGAAAATAGCAATGCGTATGTATATAAGCGGCGTTCATTTGTGTTCACAGTACCCCTTGTTGATTGTTTCAATCGAGCATTGAATTGTTCGAAGTTAATTCTCTTAACGATCTTCTCTACCTGCAAACGAGGAAGAATAGGAATATTCTATCTCCCTTTGCAGATAGTGAAGGGTAGGTAACGCAAGCCTTTAACACGTCGTACCTATTTCATTCCTCATTGATTGATTGATTGTCCGAACATTGACTGTTTGGGAATTAGTTCTTTTTGGAGGTATTCCCTGTTTGCAAATAAACGTAGGAAAATCTTTGCAAGTAGTGAAAGGGTACGTAATGCGGACCGTTCTCCCCCGTTGTAATCTGTCATGCCTATCTACTCCCCACTGATTGATGCACCTTTTTCACCCGGACCATTTACTAGAGATACGTCATCTGGCCCGACCAGAGAGCACCCCTAGTGAAAAGGACATATGCAATAATAACGAAGTGATCACTGTATCCTGTTAACAGAAACTTTACCATGAAACAACCTGGAAAGAAAAAAATAGGAAAACGAAAATCAGTAGGCCACTGATGAACATGAACTTTTATTAAACAACGAACAAAGAAACGATAACATAACGTAATGATAAAACCTATTAATGTCCTAGAAACAAGAAAACGTTAAAATATGCCAGTGGTGAGAGACCAGAAAAACAGTAAGAGAAACCAAATCACCCCTCGCTGTCCCACCGCCTGCCACGCCCAAAAAATCGATAGACTAGGGAAAATGCAAGTCAGTAGAACATCCACCCCCACTCTGGAAACTTCCAAGGTGGGGCAGGGTTCCGGCTACGCCCAGCCGGGAGCAGCCCATATAAGGCAGGTCCTGCTGCCACGCCTCGGCCAGGAGATCCTAACGTAGGGTGTAGCCGGAGGAGAGGCCGAGGCCAGCGGGACCCGGCCAGGGGATTGCCTTTACAACGCTGAACAGTTGCAGGGGGGGGGAATGTCTCCTCGACCCTCCCCTCTCTCTCCCAGTCCGGCCGCGGTGGCCCTTGAGAGTTGCAGGTAGTCCCGCCACATGCTCTTCCGGTCCGACCACCAACGGTCGGGGGGCCGAGGCCGACGGGATCCGGCTGCAGCCGATAAACCAAGAAACCCGTTCATGGGGCCAGAGCCAGGGGCGTCCGGCCGACATCCACCGGAAGCCCGGCCCGAAGACGGACGGGACACTTCTTTCTTTTATAATGGCTGCGACAACACTGGAGGGGGATGTCTTGCACATGCCTCCGACCCCCCCCTCGTCCTCATCGCCTGGTCCGGCCATAACAAATCTCAAGCGAGACGCCGTGGGGTGCACTGGGAGGGAGAGACGGTGCGAACAGGCCTCTCCCGCCTCCCCAGGTGGAGGCTTCCCAGCTGCACCCTCAGCGCTCCAGGCGGTGGCATCCTAACAACTACAGTGCTGCACAGTTTCGGAACGACCTAGATAACGGTTCTTCCACTGTGGCCATGCTGCAACGTCTCGCCCGGCAGGGTGGAGCCCGTCTGCTCATGTGACCCCGCGATCGCCGGTAGCTGCCGAACTCTCAAAATGGCGGTCGACCTGGCAAGAGCGGGCCCAACATAAAGAAATGGCCCGGTCACTGGTTGACTCCACCACCGTAGTCCTCCACGACCTTGAAGATTCTAGAGGAGCCGCGGGAGTCTCCGACCCCCGATGGGGAATGACTGCCATGATCGCCCGTGGAGTGACGAAACTGTATCCGCGGGACGTCGGCGCTCCCATGCTGGCGCCAGCCTCACTTTGAATTACTACAATCCTGCAGACCTCACTTCCGGTGAAAGCACAGTGTGACCCGGTAGGAAAAATTATTGCACCCCCTCCCCTTTTTGACTGATAGTTCAAACCACCGATCCTTTCCTTTGCCCTTTTAACGGAACTTTGGACTGCCTCCCCCTCTTTTACATTTTCTAGAGAAAACAAAACATTAACCACTACATTAGCATAGCAGTTGACACCAGAACTGTTTTCAAATTGAAAACCAACAACATCTTCAACAGAATCCTTTTTGTTTCTGCTGTGACCCTGCTACAGCACAGGCATTGTCCCCAGCAGTAATTCTGCAATGCCGGTAAGAATAGCTGTGGTGCCTACTGGACTCACTCACCCCCGCGGCGCCCCACGCCGTTTTTTGCTGGGCGGCAACTTACTAGACATCACTTTCGTGCCATCTAGATTTCAGAGCGTTCTGCTGCCTTGGAACTATTCGCACAACAGACCGCTACTGACAAGAATATTTCATTATTGGTGCTGTCAATTTCAATAAATCTATTGGATAATTAAAAAGAAATTGCCACGGTCTCTTCGTTGTTTAAATGTTTTTACTGTTTTTGTTTTGTTGTATATATTTATATGTTATTAAAGTTTTATATTCCTACTACTTTGTTGGAGTGCTATATATTTTTAATGTGACACATAATTGTAAAAACTTTGATGTACAAAGAGTCATTCCTGGAATCTTCCGCTTCAGGCTCGGTCCCCTCCCCAATCACAATACAGGATGGTTTTCAGATAGTAGGAACGCGTCTGCTGTGACGGATCACATCGGGTGTGGGCCTTGATCTACTATAACTCCTTTGAAGAGGGGTGATTCTTTACAGCTGGGGCCATAAACTACATCTGCAGGGCTAGCTGATAGCCTAGGACCGGCCTGGACATTCGGACACAGAGGAAGAGGAGTGTCAGAGGGTGCGGTAGTGAATAGGGCGAAAGGGAGGTGTCGGGCGGGCACAGAGTGTGATTCTCAGGGAAGAGCAGCGCAGATGGGGGAAGGTTTATTGCCCATGCATAAGACAGAGAGCGGTGGTGACCAGTGCCTGGGGGAGATGCTTACGAGGGTGAGGAGCCATGCTACGAATCGACAGCGTGCAGAGAGTGGGTCTGGTCAAGACATCTAAAATGGCTGCCGTGCACGACAAAAGTGTGGCATTTCAAAAAAGGCAAGATGGCGCAGACAATGTTTTTCAACACTTCCTCATTTCCTTCGAATCGAACGTTAACAGACGTTGGGGCATATTACCAAAGTTAAGCGATATTTATCGCTAACGATGCTTACCAACCAATTTTTTACCACTAAGCATCGTCAGAAATTATCGAAGATAAACCTTACTATTATCAAGGTTTATCGCAAATGCGATAATAAACGGCCGCAATGCATGAATATCGCTAAAAACTCAGCGATATTCATGCATTACCGAGCTAATACTCTTAGCCATGTTATCCACCTCCCATTGGATAACATGGCTAAGAACTGCTCAGGGCAGGTGTTACTTTTTGGAGATATTCGCGCTTAGCGCGAATATCTCCAAAAGTTGGTAATAGGAGATAGATATCTTGCATGTTATAATGCAAGTTATTGTGGTATATGGAACTCATACCATAATCTCTCAGGAAAGCAGAAACTGATCCTTTTGGGACCGCCTAAAAAGGCCTAGGGGGTGAGGAGTACTCTACTTTGCCCCCTTTTCACGTTCCGAACTATTTTATTTTACTCTCTTCTGTAATTACACAAAATACCAGCGATAAGATGCATCGGAGACACACACTGAGAGAAAGGAGGCCGGAGATGAAGAAGACATGTCAAATACACATTGGAGATAATATAGTGGCAGAAGGGAAGTAAATATGAGTAAACTTACCATGTAACATAAAAATGTTGCACTCTATACTATAAGTCTCATTTTATACTACAATCACTTCGCTACAACCTCATAAATTAAAAATAAAAATAAATAATGTCTCAAACAATTTTTGATTTCTAAATATAAATTTATTCTTCAGAATTTTCTAAATTTGAAACAACTAGTAACATGTCCTCATCAGTAATTTCCTCTTCAATCATCTCATCTGGAATCTCCTCATTAAAAGTCTGCAATGATGATTCTTGTAACTCTATGGTCTCCAAACACTCGATAAATTCGCCATCAAGAGATTGATCAAAAAAATCATTCAAGTCATCTCCTCCTTCTGACAATATTTCATTATTGGTGCTGTCCATTTCAATCAATGTAGTGGAATCATTCAAGTCATCTCCTCGTGACAATATTTCATTATTGGTGCTCTCAATTTCAATCAATGTAGTGGAATCATTCAAGTCATCTCCTCCTTGTGACAATATTTCATTATTGGTGCTGTCCATTTCAATCAATCTAATGGAATCATACAAGCCATCTCCTCCTTGTGACAATATTTCATTATTGGTGCTCTCAATTTCAATCAATGTAGTGGAATCATTCAAGTCATCTCCTTGTGACAATATTTCATTCTTGGTGCTGTCCATTTCAATCAATCTAATGGAATCATACAAGTCATGTCCTCCTTGTGACAATATTTCATTATTGGTGCTCTCAATTTCAATCAATGTAGTGGACAATTCAAAAGAAATTGCCACGGTCTCTTCATTGTGAGCCATTTTATTTTGAAATTGCTTGCTGTAAATTGCAGAAAAAAATAATCACTTTCATTTATCGTTTTTAGTAATACATAATATAAAACTAACTTCATCAAGTATTTAGTATAACAGAAGGACTGCAAATAAATAACAGAAAACATTTTTCAAATTATCTTCAAGTGTACAACATAGTTCCCCTTACAAATTAACAACTCACCTTTTTAAAAGTAGCAGAAGTGTTAGTACTGTGTAAATCAAACACCAGAAATTCACCACCAAAAATTCCTCACAAATGTACCTCAGACAGTAGTATCACAAAATGGCTGTGGTTTCCTCTCATTTGACATATATACATAACCAATTAACTTTCATCACACACAAATACAAAACCAAAGTAACATTTTAATTGGTTCTAAATTTCAACACTTTCAAATGTGTTTTCCCCATGCAATTTTCCATAGGACATTTACATACGTCTACAGCCTGAATGGCTGAACGGAATTACACCAAACTTGGCAAAATGGTACATCAAACCTAAGAGGTCAGGAAGGATCTACTATGCCCCCTTATGGTCATTTCCCCCTTCGCTTTGGCCTCCTCTTGTCTCTCAATCCTACCGAGGGACAAGATGGCGGCCGCTACGGACTGTTTGGAATGTTGACAGACGCCGGAGAACCAATCAGCTTCGCCAAGCTCCGTAACGCGAAAAGTACGCGAAGCGGAGCGCTGTTACAGATATATATCTTTTTTTCAACGTTAATTTCTCAAAATCCACTGGAGCACATATATTGAGACCTAGCAGAGGCACATCGGGCTACCAGTCCCTAATATTTTGCCAAGTTTCGTGCAAATCCATTCAGCCGTTCGATTATTATTATTTTGGTTTTTTTTTGCCCCGCGGGGCCCTTTTAAAACCTCCACATCAAACCTAGGGGGTCAGCGAGGATCTACTATGCCCCCTTATAGTTATTTCCCCCTTTGTTTTGACCTCCTCTTGTCTCTCGATCCTACCGAGAGACAAGATGGCGGCCGCTACGGACTGTTTGGAATGTTGACAGACGCCGGAGAACCAATCAGCTTCGCTTCACAAAGCTCCGTTGCGCGAAAAGTCCGCGAACCAGAGCGCTAACCGGTCCGCTGTTACAGATATATATCTTTTTTTAAACGTTAATTTCTCAAAATCCACTGGAGCACATATATTGAGACCTACAAAAGGCACATCGGGCTACCAGTCCCTACAATTTTGCCAAGTTTCGTGCAAATCCATTCAGCCGTTCGGGCTAAAAGTGAGGCCAACCGCCCTATTTTGGGGGGGGGTTCGTCCAGGGGGGGTCGAGAAAAAAGGGGGGCCCCAAAACGTGTTTTTAACATTGAGTTTTCCATTTCTATATATGTGCTACAGTGGATTTTGAGAAATTAACGTTTAAAAAAAGATATATATCTGTAACAGCGGACCGGGCAGCGCTCCAGGACGCGTACTTTTCGCGCAACGGAGCTTTGTGAAGCGAAGCTGATTGGTTCTCCGGCGTCTGTCAACATTCCAAACAGTCCGTAGCGGCCGCCATCTTGTCTCTCGGTAGGATCGAGAGACAAGAGGAGGCCAAAGCGAAGGGGCAAATGACCATAAGGGGGAATAGTAGATCCTCGCTGACCCCCTAGGTTTGATGTGGAGGTTTTAAAAGGGCCCCGCGGGGCAAAAAAAAAAATAATAATAATAATCGAACGGCTGAATGGATTTGCACGAAACTTAGCAAAATTGTAGGGACTGGTAGCCCGATGTGCCTTTGCTAGGTCTCAATATATGTGCTTCAGTGGATTTTGAGAAATTAACGTTCAAAAAAAGATATATATCTGTAACAGCGCACCGCTTCGCGTACTTTTCGCGTTACGGAGCTTTGCGAAGCGAAGCTGATTGGCTCTCCGGTGTCTGTAAACATTCCAAACAGTACGTAGCGGCCGCCATCTTGTCTCTCGGTAGGATCGAGAGACAAGAGGAGGCCAAAGCGAAGGGGCAAATGACCATAAGGGGGCATAGTAGATCCTCGCTGACCCCCTAGGTTTGATGTGGAGGTTTTAAAAGGGCCCCGCGGGGCAAAAAAAAAAATAATAATAATAATCGAACGGCTGAATGGATTTGCACGAACCTTGGTAAAATATTAGGGACTGGTAGCCCGATGTGCCTTTGCTAGGTCTCAATATATGTGCTTCAGTGCATTTTGAGAAATTAACGTTCAAAAACAAGATATATATCTGTAACAGCGCTCCGCTTCGCGGAGATAAAATTATATCTGTATTACCTAGCTGTTGCTAACACCAGTTAGCGACGGCTAGTAGGAGATAGCGACCATCTTGGGCCCCACTTTGCATGTGAGTGATATTTATCACTAATGACATGCAAAGTGGGCATGCCAAGATGTTAGCGACTGGAAACAGTCGCTAACATCGCTATCTCCTATTATCAACTTTTGGAAATATTCGAGATAAGCGCGAATATCTCCAAAAAGAAACAGCTGCCCTGAGCAGTTCTTAGCCATGTTATCCAATGGGAGGTGGATAACATGGCTAAGAGCATTAGCTCGGTAATGCATGAATATCGCTGAGTTTTCAGCGATATTAATGCATTGCGGTCGTTTTTTATCGTATTTGCGATAAACCTTGATAATAGCAAGGTTTATCTGCGATAATTTCTGACGGTAAAAAAATCTTTGCAATGCATCGTTAGGGATAAATATCGCTTAACTTTGGTAATATGCCCCAACGTCTGTTAACGTTCGATTCGAAGGAAATCAGGAAGTGTTGAAAAACATTGTCTGCGCCATCTTGTCTTTTTTCAAATGCCACACTTTTGTCGTGCACGGCAGCCATTTTAGATGCCTTGACCAGACCCACTCTGTGCACGCTGTCGATCCTTAGCATGGCTCCCCACTCTCGCAAGCATCTCACCCAGGCAGTGGTCACCCCCGCTCTCTGTCTTATGCATGGGTAATAAACCTCCCCCCATCTGCGCTGCTCTTCCCTGAGAATCCCACCCTGTGTCCGCCCGACACCTCCCTTTCGCCCTATTCACTACCGCACCCTCTGACACTCCTTTTCCTCTGTGTCCGATTGTCCAGGCCGGTCCTAGGCTATCAGCTAGCCCTGCAGATGTAGTTTATGGCTCCAGCTGTAAAGAATCACCCCTCTTCAAAGGAGTTATAGTAGATCAAGGCCCACACTCGATGAGATCCGTCACAGCAGAAGCGTTGCTATTATCTGAAAACTATCCTGTATTGTGATTGGGGAGGGGACTGAGCGTGAAGCGGAAGATTCCAGGGATGACTCTTTGTACATCAAAGTTTTTACAATTATGTGTCACATTAAAAATATATAGCACTCCGACAAAGTAGTAAGATTATAAAACTTTAATAATTTATAAATATATACAAGAAAACAAAAATAGTAATAACATATAAACATTTTTAGGGAAAAACAACGAAGTAGCGGTCGGCTGTGCGAATAGTCCCAACGCAGCACAACGTCCAGATTTCCGGCGTGGGGCGTCGCGGGGGGTGGGTCATCAGTAGCAAACTGTTGTGCGAATAGTTCCAAGGCAGCAGAACGCGCCGAAATCTAGATGACACGAAAGTGATGTCTAGTAAGTTGCCACCCAGCAAATAACGGCGTGGGGCATCGCGGGGGGTGGGTCATCAGTAGCAAACTGTTGTGCGAATAGTTCCAAGGCAGCAGAACGATGGCACCAAGGTGATGTCCAGTAAGTTGCCGCACTGGTTTTGGTATCCTACAATGCTGCTCCGAATAACGGCGTGGGGCGCCCCTGGGGAGGCGGCGTGAACGGGCCTCTCCAGGTGGAGTGTCATCTGTTGTAGTGGGGCGCCCCTTTACCGTTTCAGTTGCCATTCCGTCCGTTTTTGGTCCACTGTGTCAAAAGCCGCAATTCAGCTGAGTTGCGCCCACTCTTGCGGTGCAGCGATAGGCGGCTGTCACAGGACTCTCAAAATGGCGGCAGGCTCTTTCCTTTTTGGGCCTGGTCCACTGAAATGGCCCTGGGACACCTTGGAAATCGGACGCTTGTCTGCTAGGTCTTGGACCCCATTCTCGAAAGCGTCCCCTCCGCCTTGAGAATTCATCAAAAGTTTTGGGGGCCCCGACTCCTGCAGGCTTCTGGTGGGGAGCGGCTGCCATGATTGCTCGCGGAATGACCACGACGGAGCTACGAGATGGTGGTGCTGTCATGCTGACGCCAGTTTAGTCTGAAACATCCAGAAACAAGGTGGGGCTTTCATCGTTTGGAAAAAAAAAAAAAGTTTTCATCCAATGAAAAGTGTTGTTTTTAGGTCATATGATCAAGCCTTCCATCATTAGGAAACCAAAAGTAAAATGAACCAATGAAAAGTTTTATAAACAAGTCACATGACCTGTTATGCGGCATAGGGTATAAAATGCGGAGAAAATACGTTGGCACGTGAGGCGGCGTCAGTAGCGGACCGATGTGCGAATAGGCCGAAGGCAATACAACGCGCCAAGATCCGGATGGCACCGAGGTGGTGTCCAGCAAGTTGCAGCACTGGTGTGGCCATCCTACAATGCTGAAAGTCGGCGTGGGGCGCCCCGTTGGCCTGTGAGTTTGCGTCAGTAGCGGACCGATGTGCGAATAGGCCGAAGGCAGCACAACGCGCCAAGATCCGGATGGCACCGAGGTGGTGTCTAGTAAGTTGCCGCACTGGTGTGGCCATCCAACAATGCTGAAAGTCGGCGTGGGGCGCCCCGTTGGCCTGTGAGATGGCGTCAGTAGCGGACCGATGTGCGAATAGGCCGAAGGCAGCACAACGCGCCAAGATCCGGATGGCACCGAGGTGGTGTCTAGTAAGGTGCACTGGTGTGGCCATCCTACAATGCTGAAAGTCGGCGTGGGGCGCCCCGTTGGCCTGTGAGTTTGCATCAGTAGCGGACCGATGTGCGAATAGGCCGAAGGCAGCACAACGCACCAAGATCCGGATGGCACCGAGGTGGTGTCTAGTAAGTTGTCGCACTTCTGTGGCCATCCTACAATGTTGAAAGTCGGCGTGGGGCGCCCCGTTGGCCTGTGAGATGGCGTCAGTAGCGGACCGATGTGCGAATGGGGCCAAAGGCAGCGCAACAATATTTTCTGACTGACACCACAAGGCGCTGAGATGCCAAGATCCGGATGGCACCGAGGTGATGTCTAAGTTGCGGACTGATGTGCGAATGGGGCCAAAGGCAGCGTAACAATATTTTTTGTATGGAAGATACCACTAGGCGTTGAGATGCCAAGATTCGGATGGCACCGAGGTGATGTCTAGCAAGTTGCTGTACTGGTGTGGTCATCCTACAATGCTGAAACTCGGCGTGGGTCGCCCCATTAGCCTGTGAGATGGCGTCAGTAGCGGACCGATGTGCGAATAGGCCGAAGGCAGCACAACGCGCCAAGATCCGGATGTCACCGTGGTGGTTTCATAGTTGAGAGGCACTTCATCTGCAGTGCGGCGCCGAGATCCGGATGGCACCGAGGTGATGTCTAGCAAGTTGCTGTACTGGTGTGGTCATTCTACAATGCTGAAAGTCGGCGTGGGGCGCCCCATTAGCCTGTGAGATGGCGTCAGTAGCGGACTGATGTGCGAATGGGGCCAAAGGCAGCGCAACAATATTTTCTGAAGAGAAGACACCAAAAGGTGCTGACATTCCAAGATCCGGATGGCACCGAGGTGGTGTCTAGCAAGCTATGCAGTTGAGTTGTGTGCGCACTTGCGGCGAATAGGTCGAAGGCAGCATAACAATGTTTTTTGAATAGAAGACACCACAAGGCGTTGAGATTCGGTTACCACCGAGGTGATGTCTAGCAAGTTGCCGCACTGGTGTGGCCATCCTACAATACTGCTCCGAATAACGGCGTGGGGTGCCCGAAGGGGGGGGGAGCCGGCGTGAATGGGCCTTCCTAGGTGGAGGCTCGTCTGCTGTAGTGGGGCGCCCCTTTACCGTTTCAGTTGCCATTCAGCTGAGTTTCGGCTGCTCTTGATGCTACAGCGACAGGCGGCTGCAAGAGGACTCTCAAAATGGCGGCCTGTTCTTTGGATTTGGGCCTGGTCCACTAAAATGGCCCTGGGACACCTTAGAACTCGGACGCTCGATTTTTTTTCCTTTCCTGTACATGCAAAAAAAGGTAAATGCCCGGTACGTTACACGCTTCATCTGCCACGATGAACTCTCCAGAGGAACCGAAAAAAAATATAGTTGTGGTAACTATACCATGCATCGTCATATGGAGAGGTGGCACCAATTAATTATAGTGCTGCATAAAAGAGAGATTTGGAGGAGAACCCCTGACCTGCTAGTACATTCATCAAAGAAGTGGCACTGAGAGCTTCAGAGGCAAGGGAAACGGTCCCAAATATTTAGAAGAACTTTAGAAAGATTAAAATGACATGTTTAGATTGTGGCAAATTAATTTCATGTGGACAGATGAGTGTTACTCTAATAAATACAGCATATGAACATCATCATAGTCGATGGTTGGTAGAGACATTTTGACTATATCCTGGACCTGCCCGTCCTCCCCCAAAATGGCGCCGGAATAAATGGGACTCGTAACTCCTTGTTGTGTACTGGTTGCAGAACCTTGAAATCACGAGATACGTATGCAGTTTTGAAGCACATGGCGGGCGGGGACGAGAATTGATTGAATATTTCGACATCCCTATTGATATTAAGTTCTGATGTGTTATTGATTACTGTACTGTTGAAAGTTCGAATTAACGTCACCCATGGTACTTGCCCGCAAATGTATATCTAGATAATTTTATTGTAACTGGCCCTGTCGTATTTTAATTATAAAATGTACGTCCACCGATTCCGTAACTGTTAGACACCTTAGTTCTTGCAACCTAATGGCCCGCCCGTTACGTTCCTCTACAGTGTAAATGTCTATTCATCATATACGATTACAGTTTGCTCTGTGGCAGGCCCACGTGGTTATAGGCTCGTATTTGTATAATGAAATTTTCACAATAAAGGTTTTTAAAAGAAAACATGGTAGTAGTATATACATTGGTAAAGTTTTTAATAATAGTGACTGTTTTAGAATCATTAAAAGGCAAGTGAAATAAAGCAGACCAATTACATGAAGGGTAAAAGGTATAATACGAAGGAACGCAGTAAAGATAAATGGTCAAGGGCTGTTGTGTTTTCTATTCCTGCAACATAAAGTGATCGATAAGAATCTCATATTCAGGCGTATCGGCGACTAAGACAGCAGGTCGACCCTCTTTTGCTCAACGGCTCCGTCATGGGACGAAGAAACGCTCTTTTTCTCGAAAAAAGAATATATTTTACTTGCAGGACAGTTGTAAAATTTCCGGGAAAGTACATTAGCCTGGAACATTATAACATATATTTAAGAAAAAATAATGTTCGGAAGTAATGAAAAGCGTAATTTTTAGGTCATATGACCAAGCCTTTCATCATTACAATAAGAAAAGTAAAATGAACCAATGAAAAGTTTTATTAACAAGTCACATGACTTGTTATGCTTACGTTACGCGCTGCGCGCCCCGGATGACTTCCGGATGCGCTAACGCGGCGCGTCATATGACGCATTACGCGACAACGCAGGTACAGAATATAGTCAAAATGTCTCCACCAACCAGCGGTCGGAACACAACCCCTTTCAGCAGGCTAAATAGTTCTGTTAAATGACAACAGAAGGGACAGGCAACAAGAACCATCAGTCAAAGAGGGGAGGGCTAGTTCTTCTCTACCGGGTTACATTGGGGCGCTACCGGAACTGATCGAATTGGTAGTCTACAGTGTTTCTGGATGTTTCAGACTGAAGCTGGGGTTAGCATGAGAGCAGCACCATTTCGTAGCTCCGTCGTGGTCATTCCGCAACCAATCATGGCAGCCGTTCTTTATCGTTATTTTGGGCGGGGTGGGTGGCGGAGCCGAGCTGTTTTGCAGCCATCATTGTGTGGAGTTCAGTTCATCTCACTAGTTTTGTATTTGTCATGAGGGGTTGTTCCTAATGTTTCTATTTTAGCGAGGTCAAAAAGAGATCCCATTAGTGGCCTACTGATTTTGCTCGATTCCTTTTCTTTTTTTTTACACGATTTTTCGTTATCTGCAAAGACTAAACAGAGTATTGCGACTCTGTGTTTGTTTGTAAATAGAGAATGAACCAAAGAGAACTAATTCTAAAACAGTAAATACTTGGATAACAATCAATCAAATGGAGAGAGAAACAGGCACGACGGATTACAACGGGGGCAAAGGCCTGCGTTAACTACCTTTCACTATCTGCAAAGAGAGAGTACTCCTAATAGAAATGAGGGGGGGGGGGCACCATTCAAAGCAGATCAGTGTGCATAAACACGAAAATGTTTTCACTTACCACGTACTTGACATTCGACAGCTTATGATATTTGCTATTAAAAAACCATTGAAATTCACTGAAAAAACCATAGGTTATAGACCATATATAGTTAGGAATTAGCATTTACAAAACCTTGAAAATTCACTGAAAAAACCATAGGTTATAGACCATATATAGTTAGGAATTAGCATTTAAAAAACCTTATTTTACTCACACAAAACCATTGAAATTCCATATATAGTTAGTTGCACTAACTATATATCGCGCACCCGTAATCCACTGCTGATCATGTCACATATTACATCATTCATGACATGGTCAGTGACATCACTGATGACATCACTGATGACATCTCAAATGACATCACTGATGACATCACTGATGACATCTCATTTGACATCATTCTTGTGCTAATACGATAAACCTCTTCAGACTCTAATATAACCTTAGATACACTCAGTGTATACAGACACTCACACACTGCCACTCATCCATGGAGTTACTCACACACCCAGTCAGTCATGCAAAGAAACAATCTCACCTCCATTTCTTCAACTATACAGTTAAACACACCTTACTTATTGAAACATATACTAACACATATTTACTCTCTTATACAATCCCTGATACAAGTTCACAATGATCGATACAACCACTCACTCATTCAGTGGCTCTCATGCACAGTTATTTATATATGCCAACTCTCACATGTACTGTGTTTTACATATGTACTTACTATGACATGTAGCATTGAGATATCCATTCACTCATCAATACACTCATGCACACAGTCAACTGCCCATGTAGCTGTTTCCACATGCACTCTTGAACTCATACACCTAGTGAATAAACTGCTCACACATCTATGCATAGAGTCACACACCTTCCAGCCACCCCCACACAAACTCAATCTCCCATAGAAATACTTGGGCAACCAATTAATAACACATATAGCCTCTCGTATAGCTAATGATCAACACATGCAGCAGTTTACAGAACAACAGACATAATGATGCACAAATTAAGACAGTTTAGTCACTAACCCATGCATTCAGTGAGACACATTTAATCACTCACTCATACAGTCAGTCACGCACCTACTAAATCCTTCATCCAGACACTTATACATCCACTCATTCTTCAATATGTAAGACATATTTTAACTTTACAGAAACATACAGTCACTGGATGTTGTCATCAGTGATGTCATCAGTGATGTCATTTGAGATGTCATCAGTGATGTCATCAGTGATGTCACTGACCATGTCATGAATGATGTAATATGTGACATGATCAGCAGTGGATTGCGGGTGCGCGATATATAGTTAGTGCAACTAACTATATATGGAATTTCAATGGTTTTGTGTGAGTAAAATAAGGTTTTTTAAATGCTAATTCCTAACTATATATGGTCTATAACCTATGTTTTTTTCAGTGAATATATATATATATATTCAAAAACTAAATTATATGTTGGGTAAGTGCTGATGCAGAGCCATAGGTTGTTGAGAAGGATTCTGTTTCTCTTATCTGTGAAATGTACACCATCACTCCTGTAGATGCCATCCATATTGAAACGCAGATTGTTGTATTATATGTAGCCCATTTTATGGTCTCTGAGGTAGGCATAAACAGCTTTATTGACATTTTTTCTAGCTTTCTCAATCTGAGGAGAAACTTGATTGTACCAGTTCCATTTCTGTCTTTGGCATACGTTAGTGGGGGAAAAGCAACACCGATTCTGCAAAGGTGTCCTTCATTAACATTTCCAGACCTACCCCAGTCAATGTGCCTAGGTCATTGCCACCACAGTGCACAATCATGAGGTCAGGGGGTTGGAGATGCAAAAAGGTTTTAACCAAAGGCATCAATTGGTGCCACTTTAATCCTCTTTGTCCCATCCATTTAATGTCCACATTTTGCAAAGCTAGATCTTTGTCAATACCTCTGTGTTCAGCATACCTTTTGCACCAGAAAACATAGCTGTGTCCCAGAATCCACACTCTAAGCATCTTGAAGTGAAGTCTGGATGCACTGAAAAGATGTCTGTAGCTGAAGTAGGCAGTTGGTAGAATAAGATCTATCTAAAATGGTGGATAACAATAATTTTTTTTAAAAGAAGAGAAATGATTGGCTGTTTAAGAACATTATAGAGTGAAAAATAGGGTGCATGTTTCTTTTGTTAAAAATCATGTTTCTTATTGGTGAGTAAAATATGTTTGAAAGGTACATTAGATAGGATAAGCTGATATTTTGGAAAGTCAAGCACACCTGCTGTTTGTATTTTCAACATTGTGTGCTGAACTTTTGACCTGTGAGTTCAGTTGAGTGTTCATTGAACTGTTACTATGGAAACAGGCATTAAGCAGAATGGGAGTAGGGTTGGAAGTTATCTGTGGCATTAAAATGTATATTTGTTATAAATATTAAACAAATAGGTTGTTGCAGTGAGATTTCCCAAGTCAGTGTTATGGTTAGAAGTGGTGTGTTATTAAAAAAAAAAGCTAAAATTATTTTTAATATACTTTTCAACTCTCGTATGGATCTGCGGTTCCATCGCTTATGGTGCATGGTCCAGGCATGACTCCAGAAAATTCCAGAAGTATTTTCAGTTCACTTAGAGGTCAGTTGGCAAGGGTTGATATGTGTAACCAATAGAAATGAGTTTTAGAATTTGAATTCAACAATAATATAAGTTCTCAGTCAAGCTAATAATCCAAATGTTAGTTATTTCATTTGTTTAAGAATGTTTTGTAGTGATAGAAACGATAATCTCTATCATTTAGTTAACATGGTAAAACCTGGCAAGTAAAGTCCAGTCTCTGTAACATTAGACCCACACACCGCCATTACATCTGCTGCTAATGTCTTATACATTACGGCCCGGGGCAGTTTGCTCAAAATTTAGCATTAAGCCATACTAGAAGGTAAAAACCCACTCCTCCTTAACTTTTTCTAGTAAAGACAGGCGTCTATCTCGCGTCCTCTGTCCCCACGCCGTAAACTCGAGTGCGAGTCCCTGCATTACTCTCCAGCTTTAGGAAGATATTGTTTACTGATCATGTGATCACGTGAAGGCGAGTGTCATCACGTGTGTGTCCTATTGCGGGCGTCATCTCTGAAAGGGCAAATTGGTCACAAATCTTTTTCAGGACCAAATATTTTCACGAATAGGCGCTCCATGGTTTTGGCATTGTGCTTTCATCTCTAGATATTTGTGGCGGCGAAATAAATTATGCAATTAAAATCGTAAATTTAGAGTTTTTGCAGGTAAAATAAATTCTTACCGCTCTGTAATGTTATCGGTAAGAAGTTAATGACTGCTGCCTATATTATCACCTATATATTTTCTGCTCTTGTGTCAATGCAGATACTACCAAAACGTTTCTCTCCTGATTCAGGGCTATAATGATCCTGTAATTGGATATCTTTGCATTGCAAATATCTGAAGTGTGCAACTTAACCCTAAGTTAACCAAAACCACCATTCTGTAACCTCAGTGATGTAGTACTTTGTCTGTTCAACATTCTATCAAGCAATTAATCCTTCAGTCAACATTATGGGGCCGATTAGGATGGAGGATTTTCCACCTCCTCCGGGCCGGCGGAAGCCACCTCCGGCCCGGAGGAGGCGGAAAATCCTCTGCGGAGTCACCAAAGACCCACCGCCGCATTACGATGGCTGGTGGGTCTTGGTTTCTGTCCGCTTCTTTTCCGCCGCGGTCGGATTACAACCGCGGCGGAAAAGCTCTCATTTGGCTGGCAGTGTCTATCAGACACCGCCAGCCAAATTAGGAAGCATTAGTAAACATGCTGTTCCGCGGCGGTTTTTCCGCCGTGGAAAAGCATGTGTACTTTTGATTTTGGGGGCCCGTTGCGGGCCCCCAGGGTGTAGGCGGGTGGGGGGGTGCACATGGGGGGTACCTATGGTACCCCCCAGTATTTACATGCACAAAGCGGCAGGCACCGCGCGGTGCCTGCCGCTTTGTGCATGTAAATGTTAAACATGCACTTTTAACATTGCGGCGGGTGCTGCTTGAAGCAGCACCCGCCGCAATGTTAAATATCCAGGATCACATCCTAATTTGCACGGAGGGACCGCCGCAGCCCATGCGGACGGTCCCTCCACCTCTGGGATGGCGGACGGACACAAGTCCGTCCGCCATCCTAATCGGCCCCTATGTGTATGCTTTGTCCTCTACATATATAAGTTGTCAGTGACTATGTAGTGTGAGTGACATTTCAACCACATGAGCATGTTTACAATCCATGCCCAATAGCACATTAGCATATTTTAATTACTGTAACATCCGTTTACACGCAATTTCATTTTGTACAGCTATAGCATTAGAGTATTAGCTGCACACTCTGAGGTTGGTATGCTCATCTGCCTAAGATATAATGCATCTTGTGGTCAACGTTCATCCCTGTTTCAGTTGCCCGTAGTTTCAGTATCCAAGATGCTTCATTCATACGTAGTTGTAGTTCCCTGTTGCCCCCCCTCGGGTGTCTAGGTGTGTGCTCTATCCAAAAAAATAAAAAATCTTTGTGTTGCCCTTGTGTTTGGCAATCCGCAGTGTGTGTAGAGATGGGTGTGTAGAGATGGGATATCTGAGGTCACCTTGTTTAACCGCCCTCATATGTTCCCCAATTCTCTCGCATAGTGGTCTTATGGTACTTCCTATGTATATTTTGTGGCATCTGCATACTATTATATAAACTAAAAAGTTTGTGCTGCAGTTTATATTTGTTTTGATAATGTATCATTTCCCATCGGGGCCCGTACACTCTAGTTTTTTGTTCTGGGCCCATTTGCACACTGCAGCGACCACACCCAAAAAATCCAATTGACCGATTCGTCAGCCAATTGGTGTTGGTTTTTAGTGTAGGGTAACTTGGACTTAGGATGTTCCTGAGGCACATTCCTCTCCTACATGTTATCTCTGGTTTGTTGTCAATAGCATCAGTCAGTGTACTGTCCTCTTTCAGAATGTGCCAATGTCTGTTCATGCTTTTGCTAAGGACACTTGAGAGGTCATTGTAATTTGTGATCATTCTGATTTTTGTGTCTGTTTTCTTCTTTCTAGTGTTCTCTCTCATTGTATCTTTTCTATCAGTCTTTTCTATTCTTCTCAGTGCTTTGTCCAGAGTACTTTTATCATAACCTTGTTGTTTAAAGCGTTGTGTCATTGAGTCCGTACATGCTCTGAAATCAGGTTCAGAGCTGAAATTGTGTCTTGCTAGTACGTATTCTCCAAAAGGGATATGTGTTTATTTGGTGTTTGGGGTGGGTGCTTGAGGTGTGCAAGATAGCATTACTAGCCGTACTCTTGCGATAAAGTCTACTGTGAATCTGGTCATCTTTGACATATAATTCTATGTCAAGGAAAGTTATCTTCTCTTTGCTGTATTGATACGTAAACCTGATGTTAGAGGTGTTACTATTGAGGTGATTGACAAAGTCTGTTAGTTTTCAAGTGTCTCCTGTCCAGACCATCAAGCAATCGTCGATGTATTCGCCCTAGAATAAAATGGTGTCAGACCACCTAGAGCCATTTGGGCCCCAGAGCCACCTCTCCTTGAGCCAACCCATGAAAATGTTGGCATATGAGGGAGAGAATCTGGAACCCATGGCCACACCCTGTTTTTGTATATACCATCTGTCTTTAAGCAAAAAACATTATTGTCAAGAATCAATTCTATCATTGATATACACATCTCAGTGTGTTCCCAAGTGCTCGCTGATGGTGTACTTATTATCTTTCTAATGGCTGTCAGTCCACATTCCCTTCTGATGCTTGTATAAAGGGCGGTCACGTCCAAAGTCACTAGTGTCAAATCTTTGTCCCAAGTAATGTCTGAGAGGAGACCCAGAACATGTTTAGTATCACGTATAAATGATAGTAGATTACATACTAAAGGTTTCAGGAAAATGTCTACATACTGAGACAATTTCTCAGTTGGTCCCTCGATCCCTGATATTAAAGGCCTACCTGGTGGGAATTGTAGGTTTCTGTGCACCTTCAGCAGAGTGTAGATGCAAGGGTATTTGGGCCTGTCAACCCTCAGTTAGCTGTATTCCTCTTCATCTAGTAGGCAAATTCCATGCCATTGTTTGGGGTGCCTATTGATATGGTCACTTAGTTCCAAATTGGATTAGTGGAAAGGGGTTCATAGCACTCCAGGTCCCCTAGTTGTGAGAGGATCTGGTTCTCATAGTCTGTGCTGGTCATGATACCAATATTTCCCCCCTTATCCAACTCCTTAACGCCTTAACCGCGGCTGTAATTCCGCTGCGGTGCGGGCGTTCTAATGGGTGGGCGGGGCTACGACGGCCGTTGGCCATTTCAGCACTGGGGAGGGAGTGCTCCTGTCGGCCGTTGGCCAACGGGAGCACGGAACGGGTTATTCGTTATATTTTCATCATTCCTGATTTCTTTTAGTGAGAGTCTCTCCCCCATGTCAGGTTGTAATTCACTATTTGTTGTCGGTGTTTCTTGGCGTCATATTTATCTAAGTCATTGAGTACAAGTTTGTGGAAAATGTCAATGTTGTTGCCAGTGTGTAGGGTAGGTGTCCATTTGGATTTTTTCTTTAAACCACTCGCTATCTGTTCATTACTGATTACATTTAAATCGTGCATGATAATGTCAGTAGTCACTACCTCATCTTCACAATCAGTAAGCGACAATAAAAGTCTAGTGTCTAAAATTTCTTGGATAGTGAATTCACTCAGCACATGTTTCCGCTGCTCAACATTCAAATCTTTATTTGTTTCTTTATTCATCATGAAGTGTTTCTTTATTTTCATTTTACGCATGAATTTAAACAAATCAATTTTTAAATCAAAAACATTGCCATTATTTCTGGGACAAAAACTCAAGCCTTTCTTCAGGAGAGACATATCATCACTAGTCAGGGATCTTTCTGTTTTATTTTTGTAAACATATTTTATGGATTTTCATTGCAGCAATCAAATATACATCATCACCTTTGGTCAGCATTCCCCCCCCCGGTAATCATTTAACAGTTGGCTCCAATACAAATCCACCATTCTTCTGATTAATTCCATGTCCATTATTCTCCCTGCAATACAATAAGAAATTGCAACATATCGCTTATTTTATTTACTTTTATTTATTTAAAGAGTTTTATATAGCGCTGGCTAGACCCGGAGGTATCAGAGCGCTTTACAAAAGAATCAACAATGAAACAGAAAAAGTTCAACAAATTACACAAAGAATCCCCCCCCAAAAAAATAGGCAATACAATTAGGAGAGTGGGGAAAGGAGAGAGAGAGGAAGTGGAGGTGAGAAAGGGAGGGTAAGGGAAGAGACAGTACGGAGAGATGAAAAGAAGTCTGTCTACAGCCCAACATGGTAAGGTGAAGGCCAAGGAAGGAATCCATTGCCCATCACACCTGTAGCTAGACCAGGTAGCTCTATCAGGCATCCGACAAAAAAGTTCAGTCTCAATACATTGAGAGAGGGGAGAGGGAGGGACATACAAAGGGGGAGGATGAGGGAGGAGACTGCAGGAGGGGCGAAAGGAAATGCAACAATGTGATTTAACAGTATAACAGAAAAAATCAACAATTACACCTTACAACGAACAGTCAGCAATACATTAGGAGAGGAGAGAAAGGAGAGAGAAGAGAAGTGGGGGGTAGGTGAGGTGAGAAAGTGAGGATAAGGGGAGAGACAACCGTAGAAACGAGAGGAAGTCTGTCTAAAGGCCGACTGGGTAGGTGATGACCAAGGAGGGAATCCACGGTCCATCTCCCCTATAGCTAAACCAGGTAGCTCCATCGGGCATCAGACAAAATTGTTCGGTTTCAAGTGTCAAGGGAAGAGGTTCGCAGAAAAACAGGATGGGAGGGAGATACGGCAGAAAGACGAAGGAAAGTCTGTCCAAGATCGACTGGGTAGGTGACGGATGGGGGAGAGTCCCATAACCAGTCTCCTCTATAGCTATCAGGTAGCTCCAACGGGCTTAGGCCAAATAGCCAGGTCTCAATAGGAAACATTAAGGAACAAGGATGGCAAAATAAATGGTGCATAGAGGGGAGGGGACAGGGAAGGTGAGAAAGGGAGGATGGGGGAAGAAACAACAAGGAGAGACAAAGTGAAATCTGTCAAAAGGCCGACTGGGTAGGTGACGACCAAGGAGGGAGTCCACGGCCAATCTCCCCTATAGCTAAACTAGGTAGCTCCATCGGGCATCAGATAGAATAGTTCAGTCTCAATACATTGAGAGAGGAGAGAAGTAGAGATAATAAATAGAGGGAGGAAGTGGAAAAAGACTATAGGAGAGACGAAAGGAAGTCTGGCTAAAGACTGACTGGGTAGGTGACGTCCAAGGAGGGAATCCCCGACCTGTCTCCCCTATAGCTAAAGTAGGTAGCTCCATCGGACATCAGACAGAATAGCTAGCTCTCAAAAGACGTGGGTAATACACAGGTAAACAGGGTGGGGACTATGGCCAGGACAGGTAAGGGGAGAAATCAGTAGCCAGAGAGTGGAGAGGAGTAGTGTGGGGAGGGGTAGGGGGTAGGAACTCAGTAAGAGTTGCATGGTTAGAAACAGTTACTGGAACATAGTGATGCATACACAAAGGAAAAACAGTAAATAGCAATGTTACAAAGGTACATGATATAAGATGAATGTGGCATGGGAGGATGGGGGGTGAGGTAAGGGATCAGAGGAAGGGCTAGAGACGAAGGGAAAAATGTCCAAGGTCCGGCTGGATAGGTGACGGCCGAGGGGGTGACCCAGAGTCGATTTCCTCTATAACTGTCTAGGCACCTCCACCAGACATCGACCTTGTTGAACAGTCTCTTAGCATCCCTAAGCATTGATGCCCGATAATCTGCAAGGTTTGCACACTATATCTAATCAAATGAACAAATAAGAACTCCCTCCCCTCCCCCCTCACTTCTACCGGTGTGTTCCATGTATCCATAGCAGTTCAATAATTAAGGTTTGTGTTGATGTAAAGCCAGGATGCCCCTACTGGGTGGTGCAGTTCCCCCGTGCGCCTCATCCGTCTATTCCCTTTCTTCCCCTGTCGATTAGCTTATCAGCGTCTGAACCAGCTCCTCACATGCCCGTGCCGTTTCCAGCGCTTTTTCATTACTCTGACGTCGCGCCTGCTTTAAAGCGAAGAGCACCCTTGCACCTAGGCCACTTAAGCAGCTCTGCCCGCCATCTCTTACTGCTGGGACCCTCTTTCGATTTCCAGCGCATTGTTATTTCCCTTTTCGCCAGCACAAGACCCATATTTATAAACTTACTTGTTACCTTCGTCTTGGAGCTGTGAGGGAACCAATGTAATACGAATGTAGCCATATCAAAGTCCAATTGGCGCTCTGTAATTAAATTCAGTAGGTCACCCACCTCTCCCCAATAGCTCCCCAAGTTCGGACATCCCCACAACATATGCTCCAATTCTGCTCCCACTCTAGTGCATCTAGGACACATCACACTGCTAATATTGTAGTATTTCATGATCTTACCGGGTGTCAAATACGCTCTATGTAATATAAATAAAATGCACCAGTTGGAATTGTGCATTCCTTGTGCCCTTCCATGCTCTATGCAGGATGTGCCCCCATGTGGCCTCTGGTATGGGTTTCTCAATGCTCTCCTCCCATTTTAGGTGCAGCATATCCAGCGGGGCCAAACCCTCCGTCAGCATCCTCGAGTACAAGCATGTGACTGCTTTAACCGTACCTGCAGCCATCACCACGTACTGACACGCCATTGTTACTTTAGGCTCAAATAATCCCCCCTGCCAATGTTTCTGTATTGCATGCACCATAGCCGCATGGATCAAAAAACCTCCCCTCGGGAGATCAAACCTCTCCTGCAACACCTGATAAGGCAGCAGCACTCCATCCTCGTATAAGTCCCCCAGCATTTGGATCCCTGCCTGCTCCCATTCCCACAATGACGTCCAATCTCCTCCGTGGGGCAATGCTGTTAACATCCCTAGTGGTATCTCTGGCGCATAAGGGTGCTGCACACACGCTCTCCGCTGGCTCTAATTCCAACACAACCTCAGAGTCTTCTATTCCACTGTAAGAACTCTCAGGTCCAGTCGCTGTTGCAATACTATAAAAGAGAGGACATGTCTCGGGATTCCACCACCCCTTGCTGAGTCAGGGCCCCGGAATTCCGTGGCTACCGCCTGTGTGAGAACCTGTAATTGGGCCGCTATGTAATACAATTCCAGGCCAGGAACCGTCAATCCGCCCTCCGCCTTTGGTCTCATCAATATTTTTAGTGCCACTCTGCACCTCCCTGACCCCCAAATGAAACCCCCTATCAAGGACTTCAAGTTGGTGAACACTGAGCATGGCACCCATACAGGTAATGTTCTTAAAGAAGTGCAACAGCCGAGGGAGCGCCACCAACTTCAATAAAGCTATCCTCCCCATGACTGACAACGGAAGGGTACTCCAAAATGCCATGCTCCTCTTTAGTGCTTGAATACATCGCCCTATATTGCCTTCTAACGTATCACTGGCTCCATGATAGACATGTTCTCCCAGGTACGCTAAGCAAGACGGCTCCCATCGCACTATCTTGGATATCTTAGGTGCCACCCTCCCTGGTCGCACTGGGAATAAACACGTTTTAGACCAATTAACCCTCAGTCCTGAAACCGTTCCAAAATCTGATAACAGTTGTGCTGCCCCTGCCAATGCATTGTCCGTATTCGCCAAAAACATCAACAAATCATCTGCGTATAATGAGATGTATTGCTGCACCCCTCTAAAAGCTAGGCCCTCATACCACTGTCCCAACCTAGCCTGCGCTGCCAAAGTTTATATTGCTAAAGCAAATAACAGCGGGGAAAGTGGGCAACCCTGCCACGTCCCACGGGCCACTGCTTAGCGGGGGGAAATCATCTGCCCTACTTTAACTCTTGCCACTGCCGAAGTATATAGCACCGTCGTCCACCCCACAAACACCTCACCTAGAGCAAAGTGCCCCATCGTTCTATACAAATACGGCCATTCTAGGCTATCAAAGGCCTTTTCTATGTCCACTGAGAGGATCGCCACCATAGGAGATCCTTCGCAAGCTTCTCCCAAGACCCTCATCAGTCTCCGCACATTGGTAGTAGTATTCCTGGTAGGGATGAACCCGGCCTGATCCTTGTGGGTCAGGCTAGTCATATGCTGCAGCAGACGCAACGCCAGGATCCAACTGAGTATCTTATAGTCTGTGGACAGCATTGACAATGGGCGATATGAAATGAAATGAAATGAATTTGTACTTCTAAAGCGCACTACTGCCCCAGCAACGGGGCGTCCTGGCACTGTACTCATGCCGCTGTGGAACCCTTCCTGGCTTTTCCCTATGAAATGTTCACTCCTGGGCACCCCCAAGGTGAAGCCAGGCATCCCAGCGCTGTTGGGGCCGTTGTGGAGATTAAGCAAGCTATTGCCCAGAGTTGCAGAGTGGGACTCATGATTAGAATAGGCACCGAGGCGAGAATCAGGTCCGGGGAAATTGAGGCCAAGACCCGCCGAGGCGGGTATTGAACCCTGGTCCAGGGCCAGACCTCTGCATCAGGGGCTGCCGCTCTAACCATTGAGCCACACTTCTCCACTTATGCCGCCGTGTCCGTACTATCTCGTCCCGGCTTTAATAGTGGAACAATGAGGGCCTCTCGCATAGTCATCGGGAGCTGTCCCAGATCCCGCGCCTCACTATAGACCTCCAGTAGCCGTGGTGCCAATATATCTATATATTGCATATAAAATTCAACAGGTAACCCATCTACTCCCGGGGTCCTATTCCGTGCCATTTGTTTAATGGCGCTCCTAATCTCTTCTAGACTAATGTTCCGACACAGGTGGTTCGCCTGCTCCTCATCAAGCTGTGGAAGTGTTACACTCTCCAAGAAGGACTCAATATCAGTTTCGCTTGCCGTTAATGTACTCTCATAGAGTGTCTCATAGTACTCCCAGAACCTTTTCATGATCCCACTTTGGGTGTAGACCACTGTACCCTCATCTGCCCCTAATGCCAAGATCGGGGAACCCCGTGGTAACGGATTCGCCAGCCAAGCTAGTAATGTTCCTGCCTTATCGCCTTCCGCATAAGCCTTCTCAACATATTTCCTATAATCAAAACAGCGCAGCCTCTCTACCTCCGCAGCTAGCTTCTCCTTAGCCTCTATTACGTCTTTCTGGCATTCTGGGTGCTTCGGCCTTGCCTGCTCCACTAACCTCAATTGCTGCTCTGCTTTCTCAACGTCCTGCAGCAGGGTTTCCCTTACCCCAGCATACTTGCTTATGCATATCCCTCTTACTACCACTTTAAAGGCATCCCATTCCACCGCCCTAGTGGTAGCAGTTCCTGCATTCTCATTAAAGTAATGCGTTATCCCCTCTTCCACTTCCCTACGGAACACTGGGTCATCTAATGTCTCGGGGCGGAATCGCCATGTGAGAATTTCAGCTTTTTCTTTCGCCCAATGCAAGGTGATCAGCAACGGGTTATGGTCAGAGAGGCTCCTAGTGAGGTATTCAGAGTGGGTTATAGAAGGCACCACCAATGGGGAGCACAGTATGGCATCTAGTCTAACGTGAAGCTCGTGTAATGCTGAGAAATAGGAATAATCCCTATCTTGTGGATAATGCGACCTCCATACATCAACCAAATGCCACCTAGCTTGCCAATCAAGCCTATACTTGGACAGTCTATGAACCGGTAATTCTGGCAAGGGGGGATGAGACTTGTCATGGACCATGTCCACTATCGAATTAAAATCTCCTCCCAAAATTATTGGGCCTGCCAGGAAATTTGCCAAAGTGCCAGTGCCAGATAGTCGGTCCAGAATTCTCGCCTGATCCACATTTGGGGCATACATACTACATAAGATTACCTCCCTGCCATATAAACGCCCTTCAACCGCAACAAATCTGCCCTCGACATCTATCGTTTGTTTAAGCATCTGAAAGGGGACCCCTGCCCTAATCCAAAACAACGCTCACCTCGCAAGCGCCGAATATGATGTGCTAAAAACCTGTCCCCTCCACCTGCGCTGCAATGCTAGGCCCTATGATTTATTAAGATGCGTTTCTTGGAGCCATGCTATATGCACCCCCCTCCTGACCAGATATGCATGAACCATGTTGCGCCTTGTCATTGTATGTAGTCCACGTACATTCCAAGCATTACATCGCAAATCAGGTTCTGCCCCCATCATCACAATTCCACCACTTCTCCTCTCCATTAAGGCTCTTGGACCCACCGGCGAACCCCAGAACCCAACCCAACCCCCAACTCCCCCCCACCCTACCAAGAACAGGTCCTAAAACAAAACTGTTAGTCCCCATCCAAACCATTTCAACACACATTTCATACCTAAGCCCAGCAGTAGCCACTGCAGGTGTGCTGTAAGGGCAATGGGGGGCGAGTGCCAACGGGTGACTGTTCTTGCTCACATAAGAAACCCGCTGTAATCGCCCTATAAAATGCAGTTAAACTACCCAGAGATCTCCGCAGACCCTCCCCGACAACCTCCCGTATTAGACTCAGGATCCACTAGCCGACCCACATTTCTATCCACCAGTCACTTTAATGTAGACCATCACTCATCTAAGAGGCCATCCGCTGTGGCTGGGGTGACCTGTGGCATTTTAGCACTCTCCACTTCGAGGTTTCCGCATCCGACTGTGTTTTGTCCTTCTCTGAGTCTGTGCTTCTCGGTGACTGCAATATTGGTTCGCCTGACAACGCCATCACCGCGTCCAACACTTCTTGTCTCTCCACCTCAGTTTGTAATTGCGATGGCTTCCTCTTGTCCAGGCGCTTGCGTTGAAGGCGCTGTGACTGGTGTTGGGGAAGACCCCCAGGGGACTCCTGAAGGCGCTGCTCCATCCGGTCCGTTCCAGCCCTATAATTTCTAGCCACGCCCAGGCTTCCTCCGGAGTGTTATAGAAATGCTTGCCCCCATCCAGCATTATCTTCAGCCTTATTGGGAATAGCAACAAGTATTGAAGGCCTTCCGATCTCAACTCTCTCTTAACTGCTAAGAAGGATGTTCGACGACGCTGGGTCTCCAGTGTATAATCCAGGAATATAATCACTTTACTATTTTCGACCTGATAGGGCCCATCCTTGCGTGCCTTCTGGAGTAAAAAATCCCTGTCCCTATAATGCAGGAGTCTAGCCACTACTGGTCGGGGGAGACACCCCAGTAGCGGCGGTTTAGCCGGCACCCTGTGCGCTCGCTCCAATGTGTAGAAGGGTGACAAACCCTCCTCCGCCACTACCGTGCTCAGCTAATGTTCCAAGTATTGCACCATATGTGCCCCCTCCACTTTTTCAGGCAGGCCCACCATACGAATGTTGTTTCGTCTATTTTGGCTTTCCGCATCTTACACCCTTTTTTCCAATGCCAGTATGCGGCCCAGCGCGTTCGTCATTTTGCCTTCCAACACAGTGTGGGCCGGCGCCACCTCCTGCAATGTTAGCTCCACTTGTTTCACTCTGTCCACCCCTTTAGAGTGGTCCGCTCTTAGTAGCCCAGCCCCGTCACCACCTTTGCAATGTCTCATTGTAGAGCTGTACGCGAATCCGCTATTGCCCCCAGTATACAGTCAAACTGTTGCTGCAAACCAGGGTCCCGCGACGGTCCAACCTCATCTAATTCAGTCTGAGACTGCAATTCAGTGTCTGGCAGTTGGGGGCCCCCTCCTGGCTTCCCCCTTGGTTTCCCCATGTCCTGTACTCCCGGACTTCGGCCAAGCGCAAGTGGGCTCGCCACAGTGCTCCGAATCCTGCTGGGGCGACAGTGGCCAGCACCCCCTCAAACGAGCTCCGAAGCCCTGTTCGCCGCAAAAACTCCCAGATCCACGCAGGTGCCCCCTGTATCAGCAGTCTGCTTCGTTCAATAGGATTAAGCTGGTGATCCTGAAGAGAACCAGGCCCAACGTCCCCCGGCCTCAATCAGCAATGTCTCTCACTGCCCTAGATGAACCAGCGTAAGAGCCGAGGAGTCACACGATGCACCTCCACAGATGGTGAGCACACTGTCCCTTCACCCCTTCAGAGCTCTGCAGCATATGGCCCTCCATTCGATGCAGCCCAGGGCCCACTCTTCTAGATCTTTAATCCCACCATGGTGGAGAGTGCTGACCCCCGCGCCCTCTCCTCTCAGGCCCTTCCGGAGCCGGGCCTGATCTTGCCCGTTCTCAGCTCCATCAGTCTAGAGGCTCAGGCCCTCACCGCCCTCCACTTGCTCCTCAGTGAGGCAAGTTGCGCTCCTCCTGCATGGAGCCCATGGTTGTCGGGGCAGATGCATGTGTATCCAAGTTCGGGGGCACCCCCCTCTTTATGCCTTCAGTCCTGGCCACCAGTCACAGCAGCACTCCGATCGCGGACCCCCACTGTCCATCAGCTCTCTCCCCTGCCCCCACCACAGCTCGCAGGCCGCAAACGTTCCCTCGGTCCCGCAAGCGCCTCCGCAGTCAGGGGCCGAGGTGCAGGCCGTGCCCCACTCACCGTGGTAGGTCAGGGTCTTCTCTGCTCTGTCAGCTACTGCCCAGCGGCCGCTCCGCCGCTCTTCACGTGGTTTCTGCGGCAACCCCTGCAGGAATCAGGGCCTCCGGCTCCGTTCACTTACTGCCGGCCCATCTCCTCAGTCGGATCGCACTTGCTCCACGGCCCAGCCACACCGGCTGTCTCCACTCATGGCCCCTCAGCTCCTCACGATCCGCAGTCCGCCGGCCAGGCCACGGGGCACCAATGCCCCAGACTCCGCCTCATCGTGCTCTTCCAACGGGCTGAACTTTGCGGCCTCAGTAGCAGCCTTGATCGATCCACCCCAGTATCGCCGCCATTTTATGCGCCGTCACCGCCAGCGCTCTCCCAGAAAAACTGCTGATATTTCGCAGCTCACAGCAAGTTTATCGATGGGCAGGTGCCAGGGGAGGTGTGCATTCCTCCCACGATGTTTGGCGGCATCAGGCAGTCTGGTTCAGCTGGTTAAAGTCAGGATTTTACGGGGATGGAAGTGGAGCTCAGCGCTCACGCAGCCAGCTCCATCGGCCTCCAAGCCACACCCCATCAGGGATCTTTCTGATAGGTTGATAATATTGACATCCTGTACTTTCTCTTGTTCCATGACCTTGTCCTCATGCCTTGTTTCTCTTCTCCTGTTCCCCCTCTTTTGCCTCTCCTTGTTTTGGGCTTATTATAGGACGGCAATTTTGTTCCCTGTTGCCTCTTTTTATTCTTAAAACTTCTTTTAAAAAACGGTTTTCGTCACCTGTTGTATCTGTGGAGCCCCATTCCTGCTCAGACCCACTGGTGACCGGTGTGTCCAGTGAAGAAGTACTGGAACTAATAGAGGCTGCAGTTGTCAGTGTCCTACTGTCATATTTCGTGACCATGTGATCGTATTTTTTCGCGAAGGTGAAAATTCTACCATTTTGATAGTCCACCTCATCTCTTTTAAGTTTCTTGGTCTTGTGCATCTTGATTTCAGACAGATGGCGTTTCATTATGTCATCTAAGATGTTGTCATTTTTCTCAGTTGGTTCCGGGAGATTAAGGGATTTAATTTCCATTTCTAATGTCTCTATTTTTTTTTATACGTATATGACATTACGCGGGACCAGGCGTCGCGCATCTGTTGCATACCAATCACGCACATGATGCAATGTCATACGTATATGACATAATGTGGAGCCACACACCCGTCGCAATCCGTATGGAGCTCCTTCACCACTTTTCCAATATGGCGGCTGGAATACGCGTACCCGCTATGTTAGGTGTGCATTGGGTCCGCGACTCCAATATTTTTTTGAAAAAGAAAATATATTTTAAAAGACAAAGTACATTACATAATTATATTAAAATAAAGAAAATAAAAGAAAATAATTTACAATATTACAGTTTCAAAAAATGTTTTGCAAATTTTCAGAAAAGCATACAACATTGTATAATAAATATTACATTTACAAATTATCAATTAAAAAACTCTAGAAATTCAGTGAAAACAACATAGGTATCAGGACGATTATACTTAAGAATTAGCATTTAAATAACCATTGAAATTCAATAAAAGAACAATAGGTTTCAAGGACATTATAGTAGAAATTAGCATTTAAAAAACCATTGAAATTCACTGAAAAAACCATAGGTTTCAGACCCGTTATAGTTAGAAATTAGCATTTAAAAAACCTTAGAAATTCACTGAGAAAACACAGAGGTTTCAAGGAAGCTATAGTTAGTTGGACATTTCACTCATACAAAACCATAGAAATTCCCCTGTCATAGTTAGTTCAACTAACTATAATTCGCGCCCCCGCCATGCACTGCTGATGACATCACATATTACATCATTCATGACATGGTCAGTGACATCACTGATGACATCACTGATGACATCTCAAATGACATCAGTGATGACATCACTGATGACATCATCCATGTGAAAATCTGATGCACCTCCTCACTCGCAAATATACCCTTTGATACACCCACTCTAAAATACACACTACCATTTTCGTAACCATCAACACACCAATACTAGTTACTACATAAGCACTCACTGATACCTAGGTCTACACCCACATCCACTCATTCACCCATACAGTCACTCATACATGCAGTCACTCATCAATACACCACTATCATATGCACTTATACACTTATGCAGACACTCGCACACTGCAGCTCATGCAGAGTTACTCACACACCTTGTCAGTCTTGCAGAGAATCAATCACACTTCTATTTATTCACCTATACAGTTATACACATACTACCTCACTTATTCATACAGATACTAATGCATACTTACTATCTTATAGAATCACTGATACAAGTACACACTCATCCATACAGCCACTCGCACAATCACTCATTCTCACATATAGTTATTTATATACACCATCACTCACATATACTGCCTTTTACATATGTAGTTGTTTGCCCATGTACCACTGAGGCATCCATTCACTAACCAACACAGCCATACGCACACTCACTCACCCATACAACCCCGTGCAGATGCACTCATGAACCCTTACACCCAGTGAATCACCCACTCACAAACCCATTCAGGGAATCACACACCCCCCACAAACCCATACAGACACTGAGGCACCCATATATCAAAGTCAAGCTCTGGATGCTGGAACACAAGAGCACATTTAGATGCAGAAAAAAACAATACAAAATTAACAAAGAATTTCGCCGAACGCGACCACCAGGCGGAAGATTTCACATAGACAGTTTTAGAAAAAACATATATACCACCTCATGTTGATGACAAAGCCTGATTTCTCTTCAACAAGGAACAAAAGTGGGTGTTCAAACTGCATAGTGACACCAAAGGCTTGAACAATGGCATACCCTGGACTGCCTTATCATCCTCCAGCAGAGATACGATTGAGGCTGGCCTGGCCACGAGTCATGTGGAATCTGTAGCAGTCAAGAGCATCTATTGTGATTTATCTATAACATAGAGGCTCAGTGTGTAAAGGTTAAACTATACAGTAGACCATCTGTTGTTCCAATGATAGAAGTAGGACTATAGCTTCCCCCATGAGTGAGACTATCCAGTAGGGGACAAGGAGTATCATATCCCGATAACAGTTCTGGGTCTTTGTATATATGCACTTACAAAGGCATTATCATTAAGTATATAAATAAATAGAAATTGCACGAAATAATCAGTAAGATCAACCCTCATGCTTGACTCCCGCAAGCTTGGGTCAATAAACTATATAAAACTACTGTTTCCGGGTATAATGACGTCATTCTGGAGTCCAGAATGACGCCATCTGCGACTGCCGTTAGCTTCCCCCTTGAGTGAGACCATCCAGTAGGGTATAAGGAGGATCATATCCCGATAACAGTTCTGGGTCATTGTATACATACACTTACAAAGGTTTAATCATTAAATATATAAAGAAATAGAAGTTGCACGAAATAAGCAGTGAGATCTATCCTCATGCTTCTCACCCTGCGAATTTGGGTTAAAAAAGTATATAAAACTACTGGTTCCGGGTATAATGACGTTATTCTGTAGTCCGGAATGACGCCATTAGTGATTGCCAAGAGTCTCGTGCACAACACAAAAACTGGAAAGAGAGGTGCCGATGCAACTCCCATTGACACAGGAGAGCCTGAGACACCGACGGAGAGGTAAAACCTCAATACTTGCTTGGGGTAGTATTGCACATTGTTGTGCCCGCGCTCTAAGACTTCTCAGTCTTACCCGCGCTGTCTAAGCAACTATGCGCCTTTCATGCACCGCATTTTTAGAGCATAAGACCATGACAACAGATCTACGGCGGATTGGCTTCTGCACTAAAATAGGGACATTGATATGCACAGCGAGTAAGGCAGGACTCGCTGTATCCAAAGTACACACAACTGACGATATGCGCGGAGATTAGACCCGCTGCTGAAAGCAGGAGACACTGAGAGTTATCTTCTCAGAGAAAGTACACACAACTGACAATATGCACGGAGAATAGACTCACTGCTGAAAGCAGGAGACACTGAGAGTTATCTTCTCAGAGAAAGTACGCGTGATATCTAGTAATGAGAGCACTGCGATTTCTCAATGATACAGTTTGTCTACAACTTCTATATTTAACATGTGGCCATAATGGAGACTTCAAAGGAGGTTTGTCTAATGATGGAGACCTTGATATCAGCTTCACAACGAGGTGGGATAGCACATGTATTTTGCCTAGTAGCGTCCCATTTGAATTACATATAGACAGAATATAATATTTGCATCCCGGTGATATGATGTACTAAAGAAACACCGGTCTGTAAACGATAATCTCTCAATGATTGAAGAAGTTTTATTGTAACCAGAAGAAGCCTTTAGAGAGGTGTGTACCTCATACAAGACAGGTGAGTGCACCAGCTGAATAAGGGATATAGCGGTGTAACATTAAGTACTTACTGGTATATGCAGCAACCAGTAAGGTCATTTATCCTCTTCCACGCTCATGACGAGCTGAGCTCGTCTTGCAGCATGGTGGTGCTGTGCTGATGACGAGCTGAGCTCGTCATGACAGTTACGGAACGCCCACGCGGGGATAATTCCCCCGCTGTGCTGGGCGTTCCATTGGAACGGGCGTGGTCATGACGAGCTCAGCAGTGCATTTATAACTCCATCACCCAAAGCATCTAATGCTCATCAATGAGGCCTGATTACAAGGAAAACAAACGGTCTCTCTTCTTCTTTCTTGCTTTCACCTCCTCCTATTGTTCATTTTATAACCTGGTCGAAATCCGATCCACATGACCCTCTTCTATGATCTAGAGAGGTATTGGGAGCAAGGAAGGATATCCAAGTGATGACACTGACCTCTCTTGGTAGTTGATGGAAATCCGATGAGTTCGTAAAGGTCTATGATTCATGCTTTTCTGTATTTTCGGGTGTTGACACAGTCTGCCTGATTTGGGAATTCAGTGTTGTCTCCCCTTTTGCAGACCACCAGATCTATTTGTTGTTGTTATGAGTTGTACTGGGGATTAAATCTGAGGTTTGGTCGTTAAAATTTTCCCTAGGACCCTTTCTCCTTTGGAGTCGTAGATGATGATCTAGCTTGGCTTTCCAAATATCCCCACAAGCGCAGTGCATATGTGGCTACTCCTACCAAAATGGTACTAGACATCTGACACAGGCTGGCATTCAGGAGAGGGCTCACAACCTTTCCTTCCCCCAACATGTCAATTGCCTGTAACCAAGCATGATTTCACACCTGCATTGACACCGCAATCTTTCGATAGCTGGGTGGGCGAGAACTATAGGACCCTTTGAGACCTTTTTTATGGGAACATCCATCAAATCCTTTGACCATTGTAATGCTGACTTCCAACTACCTTTAACAACAAGACTTCACTAATGTCAGTTGCATCACTGGGTGCTTCACCTATTAATCTATACTGCATCTATCAGGCCCCATACCTCCTTAGAAAAATTGGTGCGAGCATATACTGGCTGTAAAAGACAATAGAACACATATAGGACCCTCCAACTCTCTATAGCCCCTCAAAATTACACATATCAATCTCTCTGGCAGGCTGAGCCCTCAGAGATAATTTCCCCGAAGCAGTGGGACACTCTTTGGCGGGACATACCTAAAACTTACAGAAGCCTCTCTCATCGGGAAACAGCATACACAGTTATGTTTCAATGGTATTACTCATCAGCCTGTCTTTTAGTAATGGACCGCTCCACATCTTCTCTTTGTTGAAGATGTGGACTTGATGTAGGGGATTTTCGTCATGTCTGGTGGTCCTGTACCTACATTAGCGCATGCTGGAAAGAGATCCTGAGCCATATTAAAGCCATGATAGGATACCCCTCTTAGGATACCACTCCCTTTCTCCTACCGCATAATTATCCTGGGCATTCGAACACTTGCCCTGGAGGCAATGATATACGCAGACTGGAAACTTATTAGCCACATGTTAAATGCTGCACAGCAACTTCTAGCGCTGGCCTGGAAAAAGACTATTGCCCCTTCGATTATCCAATGGTTCACCCTTCTCTAGTAAGTCCTGGTGAAGGAGCAAATATCGCACAACCTAGCTGGATCAGATGCCAAATGTCAGGATATTTGGTGCCCCTTAATCCAATAAATGTCCCACTTAGAATTTACTTGCTTCAACCCACTGAAACTAAGGACGTATACATTTTTTAATAACTCTCTCCTAATAGTTTGCTCCACTATCTAACACCCTTCCCCAATGTAAGATATATGATAAAGTCACAGATGTACTCATGTACATTACTCTCATCAGGCAATGCGTTATATCATACATTGACCAGATTTCTTGTTCTGAAATGTTCCACAACTTCTGTTTTCTTTTCCTTTTTTGTACATGCGACACAGCAAACTACAGGAAACTCTTAGCACATGTAAGTTTGCTAATTGCTTTGTTTACAGGTACCTATAATAACACTAAACTGTGATGGATACTCTCCCTATATAGTCTATATATGTATATTTGCTAATTTCTTTGTTTAGAAGCATAACACTAAACTTTGATATATACTCTCCCTTTATAGTCTATAAAGCTTCGACTCCTGTAATGTTGTGATTGCCCTTCACGGCACTGTCCCCTTATATAGTATTTTGACAAAGCTTATGATAAAAAGATTATGAGCAAAAAACTGTTCAATTGGAAATATTATTTTTTTTTAAATCAGAAATTCACGGAAAAAAACATAGATTAAAGTGAACTTAAGGTTAGTTTTGCTTGTCAAATCATAATGTAATTTTAAAAAGCCTCTGAAATTCACTGAAAGAAGAAGTTAAAGTGCAGGTATAGTTGTAAAGCAAACATTAAAAAAATGGCGTTTTCCAGTTATGGTTCGATAAACAAACCATAACATGCACCCATGTTGTGCACTGCATATGACCTCACATATGACACAACTCATGTTCACGACATCATTCATGAGATTGCTGCTGATATCACAAATACCATAATTTATGACGTCATCCAATATTACCAATACTCTGCTAGTTTCACTTCAACCTTATTACTTTAATGGATATTATTATTTACTACATTTCTCGCCTAAACCAATGTTCTAGCTAATAATACACTAGTTAAAGAACTATTAATCCTCATAATTGCCTAAGAAAGCACCATGTGATAATACTGAACCCAGTACTGTGAAAATATGAATCATCTTTCCACATTAACAACCTAAAACCTAATCATGAATAAGATGTTTTAAAACACTGTAGTATAATTGAGACAGACCACAACTAATATAAACCATTGTAAAACAAGCAAGATAAAGAGAAGCATCTGCTAACTCAGTGGTATATTTGAACCACCCACCTCTGTTAACCTCTGGCTGGCCTTGTATCCCAGCCTCTCATGTCGATTGACCCTCATTGCGTATTATCTTCACCTGAGTGCAGCAGGGGTCAGCCATAGAGCCTGGTCTCAAGCCAGGGGCTGATACCCACCCTCCATGAGGAGCAGACTTGCAAACCGATAGGCATGTCCTTCTCCAATGTTAAGAAATGCAAAAAAGGGGCTTTGAGTAATTACTGCCCAGCTAGACTTAACCCACCGGGTTGACAAAACCCTGGTTTCTTTAGTGTTGTACAGCTAACATATGTTTCACGGCTTAAAGTGAACTGCCACTTCTTCAGGGCTCAATCAAATCTTCTCATGAGCTAATAAATTAGGAATGTCCTTCCAAAAACTGCAAAGTTCTCTTTTAGTTCCAAAATCACAACAATATTTCCAAAACAAGCCAATTATTAAAAACTCTTTATATATTAAGTAAATCAGATGCTGTTTCAAAGCTTTATTCATCAGTTGTCTTAAAGATCCAAAATTTACCAATTCAAAGTATTGTGCGAATTTGCCCATGTTCATGTTACAGATGCCAGTCCCTCATTTTTGGCTCACTTCAGGGGGTTGCAATACCATCTTTGCGTACAAGTCTCTGCCTTGATGAGTGGTTGATGTGATATATCCATCCCTGATTCTTAAAGGGATTCCAGAAATGTTGTGATGTCCTCAGGCTCATAATACTCTATTCGTACCTACAACAGTAATCAGCATTGCGGCTGGCTCCCATAAACCATATTCTAAGTCCCACTTTTTCCACTAAAGCTGTAAAGGCAAGACAGCTTTTCATTTCAGATTAATCTCTTGAAAATATGTGATTATAAAGATTTTGTGGTTCTAGATCAATAGATATGTTTTATTTCACTAAATAAAATGGCCTATATGGCCTGCTGGTGTAATATTAAACTTGTTACTTGGAGTATCTTGGATTGGAGGATGCCAAGATTGGTACAGTATTCTCTTTGAAATGCAGCTGGACAGTAAATTCAAATTTGTTAAGTGCCCCTAGAAATCTGACCTTTGCCCAACAGGTTCCTTCTGCTAAATTCACCCATTTCCTTTGTCTATCCCATAATTCCTGCCCTAAGTCTATTCCTTTGTTCAGGAGATCCATCTGATTACCACTGCTTCACGTCACCTTTCCAAAGTCTCAGTCCTCTTCTGGAACAAATTGATTTTTAATCTGATATACTTTACTTCCATCGCAGTTTCAGTGGTACTGTCTTTCACTAATCCAGTGGAGGATTTTATGGACACCTCTTCTAAGGATGGAGTAGATGTAGAAGCCAAACCAGATTTGTGTCCTTGTTTTTGAGACCCCGCAACGGTCTTTGAGAATGGTATTTGTCTATAAGGATTATTCTTCAACATATATAAAATTGCACAGCACAACCAAGAATCAAATATAGTTTCTATTACATGGTGCCAGTCATTACTAGCGGTAAATGTTAGCACCAGGGATGTATTAGGTACCAGAGTTCCATCAGCAGAAGGAGCTGGTGTCCCTTAGCAGCATGGATACAGGCACCAAGGCAATAGTCCTGTTCCAAGTCCCCATCCCTTATGCAAGTGAGTCTATGGACTGGGTGTGTATGCTTTGTGTAATTTGCCCATCCCAAAGTGGCACTATAACAATGAGGTGTATGGCAATGTCATCCTATTGATCCAAGTTAACTCGCATGGCATCATCGGCTGAGTAGCAGGGTATCACTGGGCCCAGAAAAATGCTCCTTAGTGCAGGTACTGTGTCAAGAAGCACAAGACATGGTAGTGCCACTTATAGATTTTGATACCTAATACAGACCAATGTCTGGCCAGTATTAGACCCTGTGCGGTCTCTAGTCTTGGGATTATGACATTCTCTGCTTCAAGAGAGGAAATATCAGTTTAATGCTAAGAACTCTAGGGCCTTATTTATGAGGCCTTGTGACACTTTTACACCGCTGTTGCCTCACTTTTTGTGAAGCACCGGCGGCGTAAAACATGTGTCACGTTGAGCCCTATTTACAAAGTGACACATCTAAGAAGATGCGTCCCTTTGTAAAGCCCAGTGCTACATTATACCTGTGACAGGTATAATGAATGCAAGGTGGGCGTTCCCCCACAAAAAGCCTTGTAGAAGTTGAGCAGTATCAGGTTTCATTGCCCACTTCTAGGACGCTACTGCATCAATATCTTACGCCTGCCTCAGGCTCTTTCACTTGGGGCACTTTTCATAAATAAGGCCCCTAGGACTTGAAGTACTGCAGGACAAGTCTAGTCAAAGGCTGCCTTAACTGTATGGGGAACAAGAAGCTGATTCTCTCAAACCCAGAAGGCAACACCTCTCCTCGCTGTCTGTAGTTGGCTGAATCTCCAACATGGCAGGTAGTAGACACATTCCAGCAGTGCTTTGTAAAAAAATAAGTGCCAAGGCCCTCGTCAGGTGGCCACTGCAGCTTGTACCACCCATTGCCCTGCCAGCACTGCCAATTATAGTAACAACACAACTACTGACCATGACTCTCCTACAAATGTGACAATTTGGACAATTTCAAGCCCCGAACGTTATAACAATAGCTTGGGTGGCAGGTAATAGATATCTTTATTGTATGTTGAACCAATAATTAACTGTTGTTCTGCTCAGCTCTAAATTAGCCAGACAGTGCCACCCTATGGCAGACTTTCACAAGGGTCGGTGTTGAAAATTAAGTGCCCCTGCCGAGAACCAGTAACCACCAGCTCATATTAAGCACTGCATTTCAACCTCTGCTCACGAGCTCTGCTACACCGCTCTTCCCCTGCTACATAAGGGCCTAATATTGCTGTTCCTAGCCTGGGTTGAGGCTGTGGCCAGTTGGGGATTGAAGTGACCTTACACAATTTGCTGTTGTCTCCCTTTGCACCACTCCTCCGTGTCTGCTAAGGATATGACCCTCAGTTGAAAACAGAATTGGAACCCTGAAACATAATCTCTGGAATACAGTCTCCCTATGGCTCAACAGAGCTCCTTCAGAGAGCGGCCATCTTGGACGTAGCCATAGTCGCCTCCGGCTCCTCCTTCTATGCTTTCTTATTAAATTCACAACATTATAGCTTCATCTTTAGAAAAATATATCCCAAGAGAAATCAGTTTTTACAGCTAAAATACTAGCAACAATTTGTCTACCTCATCGCTGCCCACACAGCAAACCATGTGCAAATAAATTATGTAGTTCTAGTTTGCAGTAAGATTATCCCTTCTTTCTCTCAGATATTGCACGTCCTCACACTACAGATCCTGTGTCATATCACAGAGTGTAAAGGCAGTTTATTTCACAATGAGCTCGAAATAAATCACTCCAATACAAATGCAGCTCACATTTTCACGGTGTTCTCCTCTGTACTACTATTAAACAGTATTGCTATTATCTGATATAATGTATGATCTATTAGACAGCTGTATTACCCACAGATCAAATAACAATTACTATAACACTTAATCACAATTAGAGGCCTGACAAACAAGGAATCTGCCTAATTATGGGAAGTAAGATCTAAGAGCTGCTCTTCTGAAAGCCAAGCTCCGTTAAAGCCTTCAATTTTTTTACTAATTAGCTATCATGTACATTTCATCTGAATGTTTCTTAGTCATGACCATAGGCATTTTCTCTATCACTTTGTTAAGTAACTAATTAATTGTACGAACTCAGCTGTTGCAGTTTTGCATTAGCTGGCAAGACATCATAAAAAATAATAGGAGCAGATATTGGGGAAGTGCTATGGAGAAAACATGCCTCGGAACAACATGGATCATACCATATACCTCACAATGGCAGGAAGATTCGTGATAGTGGTAATTTACAATCAGGAAGTGTGGAAGTACATTTTACACTGCATTAAATTACTACTGGATATACAAGGACACAAAATGGAGAAGCCTCAAATATACACAGCAAGAGAAAATATCCACCTTTGGTTTTGTTCACACATATTACTTATTTCAAATTCAGCATATCCAATGCACTACTCTATTTCTCACACTATACCACTCAATATGTCCTCTACCTCAATCTGACTCATCTCAAACCTCATTGCTGTACTCTTTCCATTGCACTACCCTATTTATCACCCTATACATCTATCAATATATCCTATACCTCCACTCTCTCATTCATCCAATACGCCATACAACTACTAAGATCCCCAAAATAACCTTTCCTAGACCCTTTCCTATTCTACTCCTCCTTGCATCATCTCATACCTGTTTACTATTCATATCTCCCAAACAAGCCTTTCTAAACACTCCCCTCTGACTCTTCCCCCACCTCCCTTTTAATCAGCCTCCTCCTACTGCTATGAGCTAAAAATGATTTTTTTTAATCCCTTCCCTCTTTTATACCTCCACTTTCCTTTTCAATCCAAATAACAGGCTAACATGTCCATCACTCAAATTAATTTTATATTTCACTACACTAATTCACCACTAAACCTTTATGGGTTCTGGAGTAGTGTGCTACTCACCGAAAAAGCGCTTCTACACCTCATCACGGATAGCAAGCACTATATAAATGCAAACCTTTTCCCTTTTACTATCCCTCCACTATCCTTCCCAATCCAAATAACTGACAAAAATACTCACCACTCAAATTACTTTCATATTTTCACTATAATATTTCACCACTAGTCCGTTGTGGGTTCTGCAGTAGTGTGCTACTCACAGAAAAAGTGCTTCAACACCCCATCAGGGGTAGCAAGCTCTTCTATCCCTCCACTATCCTTCTCACTCCAAATAACTGACTAACATATCCACCATTAAAATTACTTTCATATTTCACTTTACTAATACACCAATAATCCTTTATGGATCCAGAGTAGTGTGCTACTTGCCAAAAAAATCGTTTTAACGCCTTGTGGGGGATAGTAAGCTCTCTATAGATGCAATTACAATAGAATACAATACAATGCTCAGCTATGCTGTGGTTATTTCTATTTCTTGTAAGGAGCATCTTTGTGCTCCAACAGAAAAGGCCTTGCACCTGGGGCTGGACTGTCTGTTTTAGAGCATGACTTTTAGTGCTTTGCATAAAAACACAATAAGCAAACAAACAATGGAATGGATTGACATAAAGACCAAATCCTGATGCTTGGATAAATTCAATCATTTGCATTCCTCAATGCATCATCCCGAGTGGCACTGGTATTGCCAGGCTAGGCCCAGCGGCTTAGCAAGGGTGCCACGTTTTAGTGCAAGTAAGTGCAACAGTTCTGATAATCACTAGTTGGATTGTTAATTATAGCAATGAAAATGTTCAGGGGATCCCTCGGCCACAGAGGCAAAGTGCCCCTGTGCCTGGTGCACTATTGATAGCCCCTTGGCTGGGGTTCTGTGGCTCACATTGCTACTGGGATTGTATATGCATCTCACTGACAGGGCTGGAGAGGATTTGGATTGACTTGTGTTCCATTTCAGAAATTATATGACTTTTTAGTATTGACTTGGAAGTCTTTTCTGGGGTGTTCCATGATTTATTTTAATATTGCTGTCCTTTACAGAAAGGAACACTATGCAGAACAGTGATGGAATAGATAGCTTTCTGCAGTTTTTACAATTCGTTAAGAATGATTGAAGCATGCACATCCATTACTGTTTGTTTATCTCGAACAGATGTAGGGCTGTGGCTAGTTGTGCCATCAGGACTAGAGCTAATGCTCACCAACGGCACCCAGTAAAGATGAAGCGTGTTTTACGGGGCCTGTTTTAAAGGTCAAACTGCACTTTGCCTAACATTTTGGACATTACTGTCATTCAGGGGACTGGCCTTACTTATTCTCCTATGGTTTTTTCCTGTCCATATGGACACAGTGAGTAAATGAATGAGGGTATAGACTGTACACCAGGGGCCGTATTACGTATTGCCATTGTTTGCGCCTGGCACACCTTTGAGAAGGTGCGTCCGGCGCAAACAATCCCAATGTAGCCCATTATGTTGAATGCACTGCCCCCAGGGCAGCCGCGAACTCGCGCTGCCCTGGGTGCAGCGTAATCATTTGAAAACACAGAGCAGCCGCTCCGTGTTTTCAAAGTACAGGCGGCACCCGCTTGCACTTTTACAGGGGAATAGAGATCCCCTTGCAGGCGGGTGCAGTCAGTGAGTGCATCCACCTCCAAGGGGAGTCTGGGGGGTCCATTGGACCCCCTTTACCCCCTGCAGAGGGCTGCTGTCAGGAGGCGCACTGACAGTGCGCCACCTTTTAAATGGCGCAATGTCATTGCGCCTCATGAGGGCTTCTTTGACTCTGCGCCCGCATGTGTAATATGGCGCAGGCGCAGAGTCAAAGGAATCACCTCATTTGCATAGGGCACACCCCAATGCAAATGAAGGAACACCCTCTGTTGATAGTGCTGGCGCTTTAAGTGCTCCAGTGCCATTGGTATTATAGAAGGGGATGCACAAGTATCTGCATGCCCTTCTATAATACCAAAGTGCCACGGGGCGCAGACAGCAGGAGCAAATGCCCATTGCGTCCCCGAGGCACCTATAGTAATACGACCTCGAACTACTGATATTTCTTAAGGTTAATTATAGGCTTCCAATAGTAGCTGTTAATTTTCAATTAGTCATTCTCGGTCTGTGTGCTTTGTCTGATTGGTTTCCATTTGGTCAATAATATCTGAGCCTGCTTGTATACTGTGAGACAGTGGCCTAGTATATGCAGTCCACTAATTAGAGTGTGCACGCTGTACCAGTCCACACAACCATTATGATGTATGAGGTCAAAGATAACCTTTTAGTAAGCTATCCTAGTGGTAGCTATGGAGAGCAGCACTCAGGCTAAATCTTGAAGGAACGCAAAGCAGCTTGTTTCATCAGAATAGCACCTCCTGAATGACTAAATGAAGGAGAACAGCACAGTAGTTATATAAAATTATGTATTTATTAATATAACACTCTCCACTGTCCTCTACAGGAGGATAGAACACAAAGCTCACATTAAGAGATCAATAACACAGTTGTGAGTAGCACAATACACAGTAGGCTCCAGGTGGAGACCAAACCATATACTAAAATAGTGGTACAACAGTCATGACTGAGATCAAGACAAGGTCTGGAGCACGTAGAATTGCTGGAACCACAAGTAAACACCCATGGTGAGTAGACGGGACCCTGCGGTGGCCGGGTGCAGTGTGGGAACACGCCAGCGGGCCCCATCAATTCTATGGGGAAGTGGCGGTTACAATTTTAAAGTTTAAGGACCCTTCAAGGAGGACTTCAAGCAAATCCTTTAGAACTTAAGAGTTTAGAGAGCCACACCACCCGTGGATACCATAGTACCCTAGTTCCCTATCCCAGGAAAGCCAGGTGCATAGGTCTGAAGTGGTGTCAGAAACATCCGTCGTTCTCAATGGAAGGAAGTGAAGAAGTACTGCTGCCGTGAAGGTGATAAGGGTCCGGTGGAATCCAAGCCTGGATTCTAGATGGAAGCAACCTGAAAGCAGAGGTGACATAGTCTGGGTCACTTCATTGTGCCAGGGGCTTAGTAGACGAATGCCCACTGATGTTGAGTGCTTCAGGAGCGCAGAAGCGATGCGTGACTCTGCAGCCACGAGGGCCAGGAGACGTAGAGGACAACCAGGAGCTGGAGGTGAGCTGTCCCACAAAGGATATCGAGTGCTGAGGGGTCGTTGTCTGGTGGGAGCACCAACAAGCCTTGGCAACAGCAACCCACGCAGGAAGGTCAAATAGGTTACAGTTTGGACCAGCATGGTCCAGGGGACTTACCACCCAATGGGGAGTCAGGGCAAGTATGGAGCAACCAGGAAAGCCCTAGAACTATCAAGATGACCCTCAGGAGGACCCACAGGCTGAAGGACCAGGAGTCGCGAGGGGACCTTGAGCAAGATTGCAAAGCTCCAGCCCACGGAGCAGACGGTGTAAGAAGGCCGGAGTTCTGCCCAGAGTCAGGACTACACGTAGTCCAATGCACAAGCTTGGGAATCGCCAACAAGCATGTGCACTTTCAAATAGACACAGTGCGCAGGAGTTCGGGTTATGCAGCTCCCACGAGGGATACTGGCCTCAAACTCAGTGAGAGGGCAGATCGACCTCATGGACCTTCAGAATCCCACCTCCTGTGTTGCTGAAATCTTTGGAGACCGCAGGAGCTCAGGATCATCAGACCGGTCAGTTACGCTTTAGGTGCCTGCAAAGCAGGAAGTGACTCCTTCACTCCAAGGGAGATTCTTCTGTTGTCTAAAGTGCACCACAGGTCCTGTACGGAGCCTGTATGGAGCAAAGGCACAAACTAAGCTTTGGACGGAAAGGGGGACAAAGTCAAGCCCACTCGACATCCAGCGAAGTCCAAGGTGTCCAGATGGTCAAAATTCAGTGATTTCTTCTTGTAGAATCTTGTCCACGTAGAGTCTTACTTACAGGGATGTAAGCCCTTTTGTACCCATGGGAGAGGGTTGAACAGATTCAGGGGACCTTTCTAGGGGAGGGGCAGGACCGAGAGGTGGCTACACCATGTCCTTTGTCCAGTTTTGTGCCAGATCAGGAGCCAATGGCTACCAGAAATGGCTTGAGCTGGACTATGCACAGGGACACCATATGTGCCCTCAGTGCAGACTTTCAGGCACTCTTAGAGTGCACCCACCCAGCCCCAATACACTAATCCCTGTCTGGGGCGTGGTCACACCTCCATGTGTCAGGATGCCTATTGTGCTGCCTTCCTCTGCTCGAGCTTGACTCAGCAGCAGGAGGGATGAAATGTGTCTCTGGCAGGCAGCATACATGTTGTCAAAAAGGCTGGTACCGGATAGACCAGTGACCCCACAAATGTTGCTTCTGAAGGGTGGAATCATATCTCCCACACCAGTGTACTGGTGTGGAGGTATGATTCCAAGGTGTTTGATACCAAACACAATACGTTTCTATGCAGCCTTTTTTGAGATAGCATTTACCGCGAGGTTATAATGCAACTCTACCTTTATGTCACCGACAACCCGGTAGAATGGTCTCCGAAGGCTGCAGAGGGCCCTGATCATGCAGGGGCACCCTCTCACATAAAACCCAGCACCCTCCTTTCAGGATTGTTAAGCCCTGCTATTGGGGTGACTTATACGTTTTAAGTGTAGTGACCATTAGATATAGTGAACCTATATCTAAAGTAAGTGGTGCAAGCACCATCTTAAAAAGGCTGCAGTAGCAGACCTAGAGTTCCATTTTGCATGACCTCCCATGGGTGGCATAATACATGCTTCAGCCCATGGGAGGCCTCTGGAGTACCTATGCCCTGGGTACGTGGTGTACAATATACTAGGGATTTATAAAGGTACCCCAGGATCCAATCTGAAGTGTACCACAGTACATGTATGTCAATTTAAGGGAGAAAGCAGATAGGCTGGGGTCCTGATTAGCAGGATTCCAGTCAGACTAGTCAAAAACAGTAAGACATCAAGCAAAAAATGGGGGTAACCATAAGAAACAGATCCTACTTTCCTACACAATCCCCCCAAACAAAAGGACTTGAAATTTGAAATTAACCTTGACCAGTTGAGTCTTCATTTTGTATGTGCAAATATCTGGAGAGTCCATCTTCATTGGCATAGTTACTCAGAGGTCTATGTTCCACTGTATAGTCCCTCCACTGTAGGGAAATGGCACACCTCAAAGGTTTGGGGTTTCCAACCTTCATCTGTTTAAGCTCTAAGAGGGGCTGATGGTCTGTCTGAACAATGAAGTGAGTGCCAAACAAGTATGGCCTCAACTTCTTCAGAGCCATACCACAGCAAAGGCTTCCCTCTCAATAGCTGACCAATATTTCTTTCTGGGGTCAGACTTCTGCTTATAAAAGCTACTTGCTGATCCTGACCCCCTTCATTCAGTTGTCATAACACAGCCTCTACCCCCAACTCAGATGCACCAGTTTGAACAATTAATTGTTTGGAACAGTCAGGACTTTGTACACTGGGAGCAGTGCACATTGCCTGCTTCAGGTCATCAAATGCCTTTTGACAGCTAACTGTTCACTGAACTTTCTTAGGCATTCTTTTAGAGGTCAGATCATTCAAAGGGGTCACTATGGCCTTGATAGTGCGGCCTGCCTTTTGCAGGGCCTCCAGAACATTTCGCAGGTGGACCAGGTGAAATTAAAGACAGCACTATAATAAAGATAAACTGCACTATAGACTTCCAGGCCTGTGAGAACTTTACTTACCAACCTTTGCAAAGTGGCAGGTGTATTCTTCACACCAAAGGGTTTTACAATAAATTGATAATGCCCACTAGCGGTTGAGAATGCTGTTTTGGACTTAGCATCCTCAGCTAGTCGGATTTGCCAGTAGCCAGCTCTGAGGTCAAATATACTTAAAAACTTGGCTAAGGCCAAAGTATCAATAAGTTTATCTGCCCTGGATTCAAGCAAGCCGGGCTGAAGACGGCTGAAATGCAAGAAACCGGTCCTCAAAAGCTTGTTTCCGGTCCAGGGAAGGCATGGCTTGGCAGTTCGGGTTGGACGGTTCCCATGAGGCACAGGGTCAGAGTGATTTGCATATGGCCAAGTCAGAACTGGGGTGGCAGAGTGGGCTAATGAACGGTGATGGATTAAACCCAGATCTGTTGACTGGGTGTGAGTGTTTGATTGGTTCAGATGCTCCGTCCATCACCACCCCCTTTTGGAAAACTTTGATCGCCATTTCTTGGCAGGGTATGCTCAGACGTGAGTCCCTTGCTCACTTTGCCACTGGATTCAAGCAAGCCGGGCTGAAGACGGCTGAAATGCCAGAAACCGGTCTTCGGAAGCTTGTTTCCGGTCCAGGGAAGGCATGGCTTGGCAGTTCGGGCTGGACTGTTCCCATGAGGCACAGGGTCAGACTGATTTGCATATGGCCAAGTTTGAACTGGGGTGGCAGATTGGGCTAAAGAACGGTGATGGATTAAACCCAGATCTGTTGACTGGGTGTGAGTGTTTGATTGGTTCACATGCTCCGTCCATCACCCCCCCTTTTGTACCACTTTGTTCGCCATAAGTTGGCAAGGTATGCTCAGATGTGAGTCCCTTGCTCACCTTGCCACTGGATTCAAGCAAGCCGGGCTGAAGACGGCTGAAATGCCAGAAACCGGTCCTCGGAAGCTTGTTTCCGGTTCAGGGAAGGCATGGCTTTGCAGGTCGGGCTGGACAGTTCCCATGAGGCACAGGGTCAGACTGATTTGCATATGGCCAAGTCTGAACTGGGGTGGCAGAGTGGGCTAAAGAACGGTGATGGATTAAACCCAGATCTGTTGACTGGGTGTGAGTGTTTGATTGGTTCAGATGCTCTGTCCATCACCACCCCCTTTTGTACCACTTTGTTCACCATAAGTTGGCAGGGTATTCTCAGACGTGAGTCCCTTGCTCACTTTGCCACTGGATTCAAGAAAGGCGGGCTGAAGACGGCTGAAATGCCAGAAACTGGTCCTCGGAAGCTTGTTTCCGGTCCAGGGAAGGCATGGCTTGGCAGTTCGGGCTGGACTGTTCCCATGAGGCACAGGGTCAGACTGATTTGCATATGGCCAAGTCTGAACTGGGGTGGCAGAGTGGGCTAAAGAACGGTGATGGATTAAACCCAGATCTGTTGACTGGGTGTGAGTGTTTGATTGGTTCAGATGCTCCGTCCATCACCACCCCCTTTTGTACCACTTTGTTCGCCATAAGTCGGCAGGGTATGCTCAGATGTGAGTCCCTTGCTCACTTTGCCACTGGATTCAAGCAAGCTGGGCTGAAGATGGCTGAAATGCCAGAAACCGGTCCTCGGAAGCTTGTTTCCGGTCCAGGGAAGGCATGGCTTGGCAGTTCGGGCTGGACTGTTCCCATGAGGCACAGGGTCAGACTGATTTGCATATGGCAAAGTCTGAACTGGGGTGGCAGAGTGGGCTAAAGAACGGTGATGGATTAAACCCAGATCTGTTTACTGGGTGTGAGTGTTTGATTGGTTCAGATGCTCCTTCCATCACCACCCCCTTTTGTACCACTGGGAATGGGATGAGCATCAGTCCTAGTGACTGCATTGAGCCCCCGTAGTCTATACAAAACCTCATCTCTCTCTTACCACCCTGGGTGTGAGGTTTGGGTACCAGGGCTACTGGACTAGCCCAAGGGCCATCTGAGGGTTCAATTACTCTAAATTCCAGCATCTTTTAGACCTCAGTCCTGGTGCAGTCCCTGACATGGTCAGGTTGCCAGTAAATTATATTCTTTACAGGTAAGCTCTCCCCTGTCCCAGTTCATGGGTTCAGCAGGTGGTTTGACTGGGAGGCAGTGAGAACATGTATCTATACTGATTGAGGACTTTCATGCAATCAGCGAGGCTGCCTGCCAAGGCTACACCATCTACTGAACTATCATCAGGGTTCTGTGAGAGGAGGGGATGGAGTGGGTCACTCTCCTCCTCTAGTCTCTCATCTGTAGCCATGAGCAAGCCCATGTCTACCCTGTCAACATATGGTTTGATCCTGTTCACATGGAGCACCCTGTGGGGGCTCCTGGGAGTTCTACTTTCCCCCAGGTAGGTAATCTCTCCCCTCTGCTCAAGTATGGTATAAGGTCCACTACATTTATCCTGGAGAGCTGCTGGGTCCACAGGCTCCAACCCCCATACCTTCTGCCCTGGCTAGTATATAGTCAGAACATCCTTTTGGCCATGCCAATGTTTCTGTAATTCTTGACTAGCCTCAAAGTTTGTGGATGCCTTCTTCATGTATTCAGCCATCCTGTAGCAGGGACCAAGTATATAGTCCACTACGTCTTGTTTAGGTGGTTTGAGAGGTAACTCCCTTCCCTCCTTCACTAGACACAAGGGACCCCTAGCTGGATGTCCCAACAGAAGATCAAAAGGTCTGTAACCAACTACCTTCTGAGGAACCTCTCTGTAGGGAAAGAGAATGCAGGGCAACAGGAAATCCCATTTTCACCTAAGCTTTTCTGGGAGGCCCCTAATCATGCCCTTCAGTGGGTGATAGGGTGTAGTGAATTTGTAATTTCACCCTCCTTCCACATAGCAGTTATGTAACTTGACATGACGTTTGCACCTCTGTCAGTTAAGACCGCCTTAGGAAAACCCATCTGGAAAACGTTCCCATGAGGGCCCTGGCCACCACAGGAACTGTGGTGGTTCTAAGGGGTATGGCTTCTGGGTACCTAGTGGCATGGTCCACCACCACTAGAATAAATCTGTGCCCATATGCGGTTGGAGGAACCATGGGACCAACAATGTCAATCCCAACCCTCTCAAAGGGAAAGCCCACCACAGGTAGTGGTATCAGGGAGGCCTTTGTAGTACCACCTGCCTTATCACTGTCTTGACAGGTGGTACAGGAGAGACAAAACTCTTTTGTGTCCTCTGACTTGTGAGGCCAGTGAAAGTGAGGGACAAGCCTGTCCCAGGTCTTACTTTGGCCTAAGTGTCCTGCTACAGGGATATCATGTGCCAGTGATAGTGGGAAGCCCCTAAACCTCAGAGGTATGACCAACCTCCTGCTGGCACCAGGCTTGGGGTCTCTACCCTCTGAGTAAAGAAGTCCTTCATCCCAGTAGATCCTGTGGGACCCACTGGCACTCCCAGCAGCCTCAGCAGCAGCTTGCTGCCTGAGAGGTTCAAGAGAGGGGCAGCTGTACTGTTCCAGGCTCACATCTGCCCTGGAAGGGCCCTCTGTCCCCAAGAACATGACTCAGTCAGGTTCAAGTTTCTCTGAGACAGTTCCTTCACAGAGACAGGGATCATCTTCCCCAGGAGACTGATCCTCACTCTGTTTCTTGGAGGAAGACACTGCCTTACACCTACTGCTCCTTCTCTTGGTCCATTTTTCCAGGATCCAAGGCCTGTTCAGTAGAAGACATTTTTGCCTGTCACCTGGTCACAGTAAACACATCTGTAGAGATGTTCAACATTGCTGCATGTGTCCTCAGTTCCACTTCAGCCCAGGCTGAAGATTCCAAACCATTGCCCAACAAGCATTCCACAGGGAGGTCTGAGCTAACCACAACCTTCTTAGGGCCAGTTACCCCTCCCCAGCTGAAATTTACAACTGCCAAGGAATGGTCTGTCCGGACATTGCTAGCATTGGTCACTTGGTACATCGCACCAAGTATGATCTGGTCAGGGCTGACAAGGTAGTTAGTCACCATTGTGATACTGGCTCCTGTGTCCCTGTATGCCATGGCCTCCTGTCCATTGATTAAAGGCTGTTGTCTGCATTTGGCCAGATTACTGGGACTGACAAACAAGGAGGCAATATCCATGCCTCCATCAGACTAGGACAGCCTGAGCTGGAGTTCTGACTAGGCCAGAACCCATCTCAGATCCCAGGGTCAACCCTACTAAACCCTTGTTTCAACTACCACCACTTGTAGCTGCACTTGGCTGTGGCACAATTGGCATCCCAAGGCCAATGTGTCTTGTCCTTACACAGGTAACACCAAGGTCTCTTACTGCCTTTACCCTTGTTAGATTGTGACCCACCCTGAGATGCAGGTTTTTGGGGCCCTTAAGAAGACTTCTTGTCTTTACCCTTCTACCCACCCTTATCTGCAGGTTTAGCATCAGGCTTCTTTTGGTCACAACCTTGGTTCTGATTGTTCTTCTTCACCCTGGTTCTGACCCATCTATCTGCCTTATTTCAAAATTCTTGGAGAAAAGTCAGATGAGAGTCAACCAGGTATTGATGCAACAACTGAGCTTGGCCTTTATTACGGATCTGCTCCCTCATATAATTAAATTGTACAATCCCTTGAAATCATTCACTTTACTACCAAGTAACCAGTCTTCCAGAGCCTTAGTAGCCCAATCTGCAAAGTCGACCCAGTCCAAAGTCTATGTCTTCTGGGTGTCTCTGAACTTAATCGTGTATTGTTCAGTGGGTAAGCTATCTCTACCTTTGTTAGCAAAGGCGAGCCACAAGATAGCTGCCCACTGCTCTTGGGGGACCTTCTGTACCTTACAGGCCCTCTCCAAGGCATTTATCCATTTGTGGATGTCATCCCCACCATGGTAGGGAGGGGCTATCTTGGTCAGGTTCCTATGGTCATAAGTATACTCCTTAACCCTAGGGACGCTGTTGCTGCCACCATGGGACTCTAGTCCCAATTTCTGTCTAGCCCTCTGGAGCTCTAAGGATTCCTTATCTAGTGCCTATTGCTCTTGCTTGAACCTAAGCTTGATTTTCTCAAGCTCTAGAAATTGGCACTGTCTATCATAGGAGGTATCTCTCTTATTGGATATGGAGGTCCCTATAGAAGTTCCTGAATGATGAGATTCTACAGAGGGAGATCTAGATCTACTAGGTAAAACTCTGTACTCTTCCTGGTAGAGTAAAGAGGGGGGCCCCTGGAGCCTTCTCCCCACCTAGTGGAAGATCTAAGTTGTCCAGTTTGGAATCATTTTGATCATCCTGGTCAGGGTTTGATTCTAGGTCAAAGAAGGTTTTACTTCCTGGCCTATCCTCATTCCCTGCCCCACCCACTCTATCTACCTCATCAGACCCTGTGGTCTTCCTAAGGTCATCTAAGAGTAACACCTCAATGAGACTTCGGGGGTTTGCATTTCTCCCTGTCCTAAACTTACTAGACTCACACATGGCTTTCAATTCCTGGAATGAGAGGCCATTGTACCTAGTTGGCAGTGAGCCACTGGCTTCTCCTCTAGAAGACATACTAGTGTTATGTGGTGTAGGTATCTACCTAACCTAAGGGAGACTAAACTCTCTTAGGTTGGAGAAAGGGTGTGCTAGACCCTTGATTTACCCAACCCCAAGTTCAGTAGAACTTACTTATTCAAATCTTGAAGTATTATATGTGTCTAATACTTTTGTGGTTTTCAGTTAATCACTCAATGAGATTTATCTGGTAAAACAATAGCAAGCTTGGATCTCAACCTCTTCACACCAATGTGAGAAGGTGGCCTGGTATATGCTGTCCGCCAATTAAAGTGGGCATCCTGTACCAGTCCACATTATCCTTATAATGTATGAGGTCAAAGATAACCTTTTATAAAGCTATCCTAGTGGTAGCTATGGAGAGCTGTCTTCAGGCTTAAACTTGAAGGAATATAAAGCAGCTTGTTTTACCAGAATACCACCTCCTGAATGACTAAATGAAGGAGAACCACACAGTAACTATATAACAATATGTATTCATTAATATAACACTCTCTACTATCCTCTACACGAGGATGGTACACAAAGCACACAATATGTAGCACGATACACAGTGGGCTCTAGGGGGAGCCCAAACCATATACTAAAATAGTGGTATAACAGTCACGACTGAGATCAAGACAAGGTCTGGAGCGCGTAGAATCACTAGGACCACAAGGAAAAACCCAACGTGAGTAGACAGGAACACCACGGAGACTGGGTGAAGTGTGGGAACACGACCGTGGTTCCCTACAATTCTATGGGACACTCGCGGTTACACTTTTAAAGTTTAGAGACCCATCTAGGAGGACTTCGAACAAATCCTTTGGACTTGAAGAGTTTAGAGAGCCACCCCACCCATGGATACCGTAGTACCTGAGTTACTTATCCCAGGAGAGCCGGGTGCATAGGTCTTAGGCCTGGGCGGTAAAGTCCGTTACGCTTGCGGAATTTAGGTAATTTCGCGTTTTGCGAGAATGTGGAACTGCCAAGAATTCTGCGATCCAAGGCTTCGCGGAATTCTTTGCTTGTTCGCTCTTTCAAAATGCGTGTTCGCAAGACATTTCTCCCCGAGCACGCAAACACATTCGCGAACAGTAAAAAAGCATCGCGAACGGATGAAAAATGCAATTCTGCAGGTTTGTGGAACTTTTGCGTGCTCGCGGACATTTTTTACCGTTTCGCAGAGCTTTGCATAACGCGACTACGCAAATTCCGCCCACCCCTAATTAGGTCTGAAGTGCTGTCAGGAACCTCTGTCGTTCTCAATGGATGGAAGTGAAGAAGTACTGCTGTGGTGAAGGAGAAAAGGGTCCGGTGGAATCCAAGCCTGGATTCTAGATGGAAGGAACCTGAAAGTAGAGGGGACAGAGTCTGGGTCAATTTAGAGTTACCAGGGGCTCGGTAGACGAAAGCCACCCGAAGCCAGGTGCTTCAGGTGCACTGAAGGGATGCTTTCCTCTCCAGCCACGATGACCAGGAGATGTTGAGGACAACCAGGAGCCGGAGGTGAGCTGTCCCACAAAGTATGTCGAGTGTTGAGGGGTCGGTGTCTGGCGGGAGCACCAACAAACCTTGGCAACAGCAACCCACGAAGGAAGGTCAAACAGCTTACGGTTTGGACCAGCAAGATCCAGAGGACTCACCAAGCAATGGAGAGTCAGGGCATGTCTGGAGCAACCAGTAAAGGCCTAGAACAATCAAGATGACCATTGGGAGGACCCACAGGCCGAATGAACAGGAGTCGGGAGAGGACCTCAAGCAAGATTGCAAAGCACCAGCCTACAGAGCACTCAGTGTGAGGAGGCCAGAGTTCTTTTTGTGCAAATACTGCTCAGGGTCAGGAGTACACGAAGTCCAATGCACAAGCTCGGGAATCACCAACAAGCATATGCACTTGCAAATGGACACGGTGCACAGGAGTTCAGGTTACGCAGTCCCCACAAGGGATACTAGCCTCAAACTCAGTGAGAGGTCAGATCCATCTCAGGGACTTTCAGGAACCCACATCCTGTGTTGATGAAATCTTCACAGTCTACAGGAGCTCAGGAGCAGCAGACCGGTTGTTTGCGCTTAAGATACCTGCGAAGCAGGGGAGTGACTCCTTCACTCCAAGGGAGATTCTTCTGTTGTATGAAGTGCACCACAGGTTCTGTACGGAGCCTATAGGGAGCAAAGGCACAAACTAAGCTTCAGACAGAATGGGGGACGAAGTCAAGCTTAGTCGAGGTCCAGCAAAGTCCAAGGTGTCAAGATGGTCGAAGGTCAGTAGTTTCTTCTTGTAGAATCTTGTCCACGTAAAATCTAAAGTCTTACAGCCAGGTAAACCCTTTACCCATGGGAGAAGGTTGGACAGATTCAGGTGACCCTCCTAGGGGAGGGGCAGAAGAGAGGGGTGGCTACAGCCATGTCCTTTGTCCAGATTCACTCCAGAGCAGGAGCCAGTGGCTCCTAGAACTGGTTTGAGCTGGACTATGCACAGGGACACCAAATGTGCCCACAGTGCAGACTTTCAGGCCCTCTGTGAATGCACCCACCCAGCCCCAATACACTAAACCCTGTCTGAGAGGTAGTCACACCTCCCTGTGACAGGATACCTATTGTGCTGCATTCCTCTGCTCGAGCTTGACTCAGCAGCAGGAGGGCGGAAATGTGTCTCTGGCTGGCAGCAACCATTTTGTGCTTTCCGGGTTGAGAAGACTGGTACCAGATAGACTGGTGACCCCACAAAGCTTGCTTCTGAAGGGTGGAATCCCTGAAGGGGGTAAATACTATGAAGGGATCTGTAGTGCACTAATAGAATTAAAGTATGAGCAAACGTTAAATAGTACGGTAAGGTATTTCTGGTTGATTAGAGTGTTGTGATTTCTGCATGCCATGAAAGTCATTTTTATTGTTAATTTCTTTTAAAAAATCGGTGATAATATTTGTGATGGCCACGTGAAGAATAACTGATATTTTGGAATTTTCTTGAATGCAACAGTAATAAGATTAGCCTTGGGTTTAAAGTGTGACAGACTGAGTATAACAGCAGTGTGTCAGTTGATATGCCATGGATCCACTACAACTGCAGCACATAGTTCTAATGAACAACTAGAGTGCTAACATTTTGCACTCAGCGGACAAATGAGGCACACCTGAAGGGGTGTAGCACGTTTACAACAAATTTTTTACAACGCACTACCATTACATCGCAACTTTTACCACGCAAACCATTACAACGCAATGCGCTGGGGGGCGCTCTAGGATAGGGAATGTATTTAATATACTATCCAACACCTTCCCTGCTATCCACGGGGACTGGAGTTGGAATAGTAAATTAAATAATTCACTATCCAGCGCCTAAAAGCATTGTGCGTTGTAATGGACTGCGTGGTAAAAACCGCGTTGTAAAGGCATGCGTGGTAAAAGCATGCGTTGTAGTGACACCAATCCCCTGAAGGTCATATAAGTGTAATAGGAACTGTAGGGCTGAAAGTATTTCACATGGAGATGGATAAAGTAAATGAGCATAGATGGTCAGTGAGGATATGAAATAAGCTGTTTAAAATGTGAAGGGACATATGAGTTTTTATGCCTATATGGCATAATTTATTTTAGAGACTTAAAACAACTAAAGAGAACAGTTCTTACCAAGGAATCTCCAGCATCTCCTCTTGTTCCTCGATATTTGCTTAATATCTCCTTAATTTTAATATAGTAACATTTTGTTAGGTATAAAAGGGTGCTCTAATCTTCAATTGAAATTAATGACAGTATGGTTTGTAGTGTGTGGGAGGCTATTTTCAGACAGATTTCATTTAGTAAATTAATAGATTCATAACCCTTCAGGTAGTGATAGCCTCTAAATGAGCTGCTGTTTGGATATTTAATTTTTCTTTTTATTTCTCCGTCTTCATTCTATCAGTATTTGTGGCTCCCTGCATGAATGTGCAGTGGTTTCAAAATCATTTTTATTTCAAGTTAAATATTCTGAAATGATAAAACACATTTCAAAGTATACATTTTCTATCAAACATATCTCTTTCTTCGTCTCATAAATTACTGTATTCAAACTAGTTCATTAAAACATATTTTAAAATAAGTAACATTGTAATTCAGTCAGAACAATGAGGCAATGATTATGAACACATTGACAACTGCCATAGATATGAACAATTAAAATTTATAATGCAAAGGCATAAAAAGGAAAGCCTCTGGGAACTCATTTATTTCAGTAATTTGTAGGGGAAGCAATAACAGTAATTTTTAGGTACATATTAGGTGTTCTGCACTGTAAAGTGAATGACTTTTTCAAGCAGTATGTCTCACGGCATCAAGGGTGCAGCCAGAAAATAAAAATATTCCCCACTTTGAATCAATGGTGTCTATTAGTATGTCCACCCGCCATTTACCACTGCCCGCATCCCACTTCTCCCTGCCATATTATGATGGTGGTGGGGACCCCGGCGGACGGAAAGACCGTCCGCCAGTTTTCCGCCCATCGACGACTCGACCGGGCGGCAAAGGGGCTTGATATGGTGGCGGTGTCTGCAAGACACCGCCATCCATATTAAGATGCAGGCGGTGATGTGCCTCTCCATGGTGGTGTTGCTGCCATAGAAAGGCAGTCAGTGGCTGCATGTGGGGGCCCGTTGCGGGCCCCCAGGGGGCTGGGGGTGGAGGGTGCACATGTGGGGTACCTATGGGGTAAACAGCCATAACAATGCGGGCATTACCCCGCGCTGCTATTACAACGCTGCTTTTACAACGCAAGTCGTTACAACGACTTGTGCTGGAGGGCGCTGTTGGATAGGGAATAGTTTAATTTTCTATTCCAACGCCTTCCGTACTGTAACGTGTCCTGGAGTTGGAATAGAAAATTAAACTATTCCACTATCCAGCGCTTACAGCGCAAGTCGTTGTAACGACTTGCGTTGTAAAAGCAGCGTTGTAATGGCACGCGGGGTAAAAGCCCGCATTGTAATGCCATACAGCCACCTATGGTACCCCCTGCATTTGCATGCACAATGTGGCAGGTACCGCGTGGTGCCAGCCACGTTGTGCATGAAAATGCACAACATGCCTTTTTTCCATTGCGGCGGGTGCTTCTGAAAGCACCACCCACCCCAATGTAAAAAATGCAGGATGCACCCACCAGTGTGGGTGGGGCATCCTAAACTTCCCCACGGGACTGCCCACATATGGCGGGCGGTCCCTTTTGCCAGTTCGTTGTTGTAATAGTCCCCAAAGTTCTGAAGGAACCAAATGTGTGATGTAAGTGAGTCCAAACCTCCATAGAAGAGCTCCCTTGTCACTTCCATCTAAGCAGCTATCCAAAGGTCACATGCAGTGGTAGAATGCTCTGTGGAACACAAGCACTCCCCCCTGCAGGAGTATCCACCACCATTGAATGTACCATTTCGTGGACTTGTCACATATTGTTTCGGATATTCCATGATTAAATACATATGAAAATGTACATGCAATGACCATATCTCCTTGACTACATCAAACAGCATTGTTGTTTTTCATCTGTGTCTAGCGCAAAAGACCCCACCCCAATCCCCCCTCTTTTTTCCCCCTCTTCCCTTCCCCTCCACGGCCTTGTGGTTTCCATAACTCTGAGACCTTGCAACCTAACCTTTAATTGTTTGTTTTTACTCTCTCCGGTGCCTTTTCTTCCAGAAGGTAGACAATTTTTAACCTCTTTCACTCACCACACAATTGGACTTCTCTTTGAGTCCAGACTTCAGGGGACGTGACTTTTTTAGTTTTACCTAGATAAAGCCATCCCCTATGAGTAGTAGATGGAAGTTAGGTCCTGATGAAATGCCTAGGTCTATTGGACAGTATAGGATAAGGAAACATGTTGACCATCCACACACCTTACATTTTCCTTTAGAAAAAATCGGGTATCATTTTCCCCCCTTCAGTCCATGACGCACTAGTTGATATTTTAACGTATAGCACAAGAACCCAGTGAATAAAATTACCTTTGGAGACTCTTGCAGCTATTTTTAGATCACACTCACATCACCCCACTTCTACTCACTACACATAATCCCTCTCATAACACCCTTAGCTTCACAACGGCAACCAGAAAAGAACTCCGGCAAAGAGCACCCTCGTGGGGCCCATTGGGCATTGCAGTGCCTGCCCAACAAGGAGCTTCCCTATGATGAAGTACGACACCCATCGGGTGTTTGAGGGCCCTTGCTCCCTATTGGAGCTATCCCAGTGCTAAAATGCACTCTTATTCCAGTGCCTGGTAGATAAACACTTCCCTCTTCTTAAGTTAAAACCAGAAATACTTTTTATGTTGTGCCTTTAAAATCGACGTTTATTTTTGGTAAATTGACTTTTGATGTTTGAGTGCCCACTTTTTCTTTTTTCTAAATGTAATTCCTACACACCAATTTCTGCACCTCAGATTTTTGAGATGATGGAAGTTGGTCAGAGCAGCATTGAGAGCCTCAGCATGGTAGGACTGAGGAAGCTGTGTAAGATGAGCGGGGTGAATTTGATAAAGGGGTACAAGAAGGTGGAGTACTAATTAGTCCTGAGAGCATGGGAGGAAGTCCGTCTACTCCAGTCCATCACAATGGAGCAAGAGAATGATGGAGTAGAGGATGAGGAAAGAGAGAATGCTGACTCTCCAGGTGTTCAAGCAAAAGGGCAGTTATTTGGCAACAGGGCAGCCCTTCTTCTGAATTTTCCAGGAGTGTTCTGAGGTGTAGCTCGGGAGATCCTACATTTATACTTGTGCCAGCCTTTCTGTGGGGGGACTCCCTCTCCTACACCCAATACTTCTTCTGGAAAGTTTTTTCCTTCCCCTTGTCAAAGCTTCAAACTGTCTAGGGGACATAGTAAGGGCAGGCCTTGTGTCAGGTTCTTTTGTGCATTCTGGAGGTGAGGCCATTTGAAGTCTAAGTGGGGTTGTGTACAGCGTATACGGTCCACACCTAAGCCAATTTTGGATCACTCTCTGGAAGCAATACACAAACCCTAACAATAGAGCTGTTCACAGTCATGTGACCCAGGACACTGGCAGAAAGACACAGTTGATTAGGACGCAAAAATGCCTTCTTTCTCAAAGTGGTATTTTGAATTTGTAACTTAAAATTCAACGTTACAATTAAAGAGGATTTTAAATTACAATCTAAAAGAAGCCAATAAGCATTTTTCTACCTGCTCCCAATCTAAGCTTAGCGCTTATTAAATGTAATGAGGTAACCTAGCACTTATCAATAGTAGAGATAAGCCTTACAACACTTGAAAACAACTTAAGGAGTTTTTCCCTGCCAGGACATGTAAGACTCAACTATACATGTCCTACTTTTTAAATTCAATGCACCCTGCTCTATGTGCCTTTAGTGCTCATAGTAGGGGTGACTTATATGTACGGGTGACTTTTAAGTATTAAAAAGGAAGGTATTGAAATGGTTTATTTTGCCAGGTGGAATAGCAGTTTCAAATTGTGCTACGGGCTTTGGTGGTAAGCGCGAGAAATTTTTAAAAGGCTAATTATTGGAAGGGACAAGAACTGTTGCTGCCCAATAGTAGCATTTAATTTTAACAGTAGGCAAGAATTCCGATGGTAACATTGTCAAAAAGGCCAGATTCAGCACTCCTCATTTGAGCTTTTCCACAGTCACAAATCCAATTTAGCTGGATTTCAAGGAAAAGTTATTCAGCCTTGTGGAACTCCTTTGGCTACAGCCTGCATCCTTTCCCCAGTGGAAGATTCAGAGTTTGAAAAAAGTGACAAGATTCGAAGGCAGGAATCCTCACCAGACGCATGGTGCAAACATATCTGCCAATGAGGAGCCTTTTCTTGGAGCGAACTTCAAAGTTCTCTCATTCTGAGCTTTCCCACCAAAAGTCAATGGCTTTAATGAGACCTCATCTAGTGGCCACAAGAAGACATGGAGCGTTCTTTGGCCGCAGTCTACTGTTATTCCCCATAGTGGATTTTTTACTTCGATTGAGAGAATCACTGGCAGAATATTGACTACAGAAATATCGACAACAAAAATATCGAAGCCGAAATATCGATGTCCACAATATCGAAGTCCTATCTACATTATGGTAAGTACAAAAATATCGTAGAAAAAATATTGTTTTCTTTAATGTTTAAAAAAATGTAAAATAAAGTAAATAATACATATAATTAAAATAAACATAGTTAAAATTATTTTAAAATATTTAAAATTATAACTAATACATATAATGTAAAAATAAATTCATCATATCTACGTATAAAATATAATATATACTTACTTTATCATATTTATAAATAATTGTTTTAATAACTTATAAATTGTTAAAAAACATTTCAAATATTATAAAGATATATATACAAAAAAGAATAATATAAATAAAAATATACAAAATAGATATAACAAATTAAAAAATTACAATATTTTTTATCTTTTTAAAATAAATTATACACTACATTAACTAAAACAGTAAAGGAAATATTGGCTAACTGAAGGGATACAATTACTATTCCCACTCCAGAGAGTGTAACAGGAGGGAAAGTATTAGATAGCGAAAGGGTAAAAATTACTTTTCCCACTCCAGTGAGTGCAACATTAGGGAAAGTGTTGGTTAGCACAGGGGTAAAAAATTACTATTCCTACTCCAGAGAGTGCAACAGTAGGGAAAGTGTTGGCTAGTGTAGGAGTAAAAATCACTATTCACAAAAAAGAATGTGCAACAGTAGGAAAAGTGTTGGATAGCGAAGGGGTAAAAATTACTATTCCCACTCCACTGAATGCAACAGTAGGGAAAGTGTTGGATAGCGCAGGGGTTACAATTACTATTCCCACTACAGAGAGTGCAACAGTAGGGAAAGTGTTGGAAAGTGAAGGGGTAAAAAAGACTATTCCCACTCCACTGAATGCAACAGTGGGGAAAGTGTTGGATAGCGTAGGGGTTAACATTACTATTCCCACTCCAGAGAGTGCAACAGTAGGTAAAGTGTTGGATAGCATGGGGGTAAAAATTAATATTCCCACTCCAATAAGTGCAACAGTAGGGAAAGTGTTGGATAGCGAAGGTGGTTAACATTACTATTCCAATTCCAGAGAGTTAAACAGTAGGGAAAGTGTTGAATAGTGTAGGGGTAAAAATTACTATTCCAACTCTAGAGAGTTCAACAGTAGGGAAGGTTTTGGATAGAGTAGGGGTAAAAATTACTATTCCCACTCCAGAGAGTGTAACAGTAGGGAAAGTATTGGATAGTGAAGGGTTTAAAATTACTATTCCCACTCCAGAGAGTGCAACAGTAGGGAAAGTGTTGGATAGCGTAGGGGAAAAATTACTATTCCAACTCCAGAGTGTGCAACAGTAGGGAAAGTGTTATATAGCGTAGGGGTAAACATTACTATTCCCACTCCAATAAGTGCAACCGTAGGGAAAGTGTTGGACAGCATAGGGGTAAAAATTACTATTCCCACTCCAGATAGTGCAACAGTAGGGTAAGTATTGGATAGCATGGGGGTAAAAATTACTATTCCCACTCCAATAAGTGCCACAGTATGGAAAATGTTGGTTAGCGTTGAGGTAAAAATTACTATTCCCACTACAGAGAGTGCAACAGTAGGGAAAGTGTTGGATAGCGAAGGGGTTAAAATTACTCCAGAGAGTGCAACAGTAGGGAAAGTGTTGGATAGCGTAGTGTGATGTATTCCTATAGGTTCTGTATCGATCCCCCTATTCCTGACCCTATTCTGGTTAACAAGTTAACTAGCAGCCATCCCATGAGGCAGAAAACCCCCATGATGCAGGAACCGTTATCTGATAAAGCCACACTACGGCACAGGAACGTGTTATCTGATTAGGTCATAACGCTTGCCATCTAATTAGACAAGCGATATTCCTCCAGCCCCTGATAAGGCATACGGAGTTCTCAAAACAAATCAAACCTATGACAGACCTGGGAAAAACCCTGCGGCCATTGTTTTGATTTCACCGAGAACTTCAGCAAAAGAATGTGCTAACGACCAAGTCGTATGACATCCTTATTGACGTATCTATGTCCATCCTTACGTCAATCTCGGCACCTTAAAGGTATAAATATTACCGATATTGCCCTATGCAAACACACGCGGTGGTGACGAGATCGGAGCAGCCAGACTTGCCGAAGCCCAGAGCAGAGCAGACCCCGCTGGCGCAGCCCCGCCTTCCTGACGCGCTGAAAACGAGACGCTGCTTTCTCCTGCCGAGAAATCCAGCTCCGGCGCTTCCGGGTAGCCCTCGCAGGCAGCCTGGAATATCGAGACCAGAGACGAGAGATACCATCCCTCATTCATCCTAGATTCCAGGTACAGAACTGAATAACCCCTTGCAGAGAATTCTTTAGTCAGTCACTTGGCAAAACAAACTTAACTTAAACTGTAACTTTCTATTCCCGCCCACGTATTAGGCTTAGGTCAGGTACACGGGGTAGGCGTAGTTAGAAACACCAGTTGAGTACGATTAGTCAAATGTAAATGTGTATGTATTCATTTAATTCATTTTAAACCTTCATATGGCTTAGAAACCATATCAATGTTTTTACAGTATTATTTTATACTTCTGCTTTTATTGTATGCACTTTACTTAACCATAAGTATTGCAATATCGATCCATTTCTCTTGTATGAGAAAAGAGACTGATCAATAAATAACATCTTTTATTGAACACGCCCGTCTCTTCCTTTTCTCTACAATCTGGTGAGACTAAGAATGCACGTACTGACTGAGTAAAATAAGTCGTCTTTTGTTTTCACACGACTCTAGAGATACACTCTTGATTAGGGGAGAGCAAAGTTGTCATGTTCTATGGTTGTCAGAAACTAAATCCCTTCTTGTCTATCCAGGGAGGTTCAACTCCTCCTTGCCTATTCGAGAAAGTTTCTAGTGAACTCTGAGCTAGCTGGCAAAACCCAAAACTTTAAGTCTAATATCGACAGTAGTAGACCTAGTTAACGTCTGGTCTAGGCCTATACTATTGAAGGTATTATTCCAATGCGCAGAGCCTATTGGGATAATAGGAACTACACTACATGGCGCCCAACGCGTTTGGAAGGGCGATAAAACTAACGTAAGACATTTAGAGTAACTCAGTCGTGCTTTTTCACTCAGACCCCTTTTTTCCCATAATACTCCAAAGACGTCTGGAGTGGGTAAAAGGTAATATCCGCCAGACCTCGCAGGAGGAAACTCCTATGTATGGTCCTTGGTTTAGTCAACGTTGAAGGATACACTGTTCCAAAATATTGTGCATCTAATCTTTGTTTCCATAAGAAACCTGATCTGCAAACAAACTAAATAACCTTCCTGTCGGTAAAATGGTAGACAGTGATGAAGAAAGAGAGACAGTTAGGATAGAAACTGAACTCGAAGCAGCTGATAATGCACTGCAAGACACAGACCCGGATATAATACTCATCCCGGTCATCAAGAGGAAATCTATAACTTTAAAACTTATAGAAAATGGACTGACACCTAGAGGTGGCACAGTCCTATTCGTGATTGAGGCACACGAATATCGGCAGACAGAGGTATATTATTCATGGATACATTTTCCAGCAGCAAATGCTGTAACAAAGTACTTCCACTATTACAAAACAGAGGACCCTCCTAATGAGTACACTCCTTTCGAGGAGGTGGCAGTACCACTTAAATTTCAAGAGCATCTGCTCTTATTTAATGGCGCCCTAAAACATAATAATCACATCACCAGGCTCGGTCCATTAGGTAGACCAGGAGCAACGTGGCCGGTTCTAGCCGGATACACACCACATCCAGACATCGATGGGATGTCTGCAGCAAACCTCAATTAATAAAATTACATAGACAATTAGTCCAATATGTGATGCGGACTTCAACAATTCAACCAGCAATTAAAATTCCACAGCTGACCCCTCATCAGGGGAACACAAATAAAATTACACCACAGAACATACAATCCTGCCTAGGTAAGGTACCAGCTAAACGGGAACAAATACCATTCTGGTTAGCACAAAAAATCACCCAAATAGAGGCGGTGTTTCCAGACACCACCCCGTTAGAAAAACACAGGATTCTGACTATCTGTCTTCCAATGGGAATCGCACCACACGTGGAGGACTGTGACACTTGGGGTACAGTCTTTGCTTCCATCTACACAAAAACGCACGGTGTTCCATCCATTTCGGTAATACCAGATGTGCTAAAACAAATTCAAGACGAATACGGTCCAGAACCCGCTTTAACTCTTGGTATGAAATTACTAAAAGACTTCAAGCAGGTCTGGGCTATATTATTAGCCAACATAAAGGGAGAAGCAGCAAATGTGGCGATCTGCCAGAGGTTAAAGGAGACAGATATAGCAGACCAACCAGCTGAAATTGCCAGAATTATAGAAAAATCCTATGAGGAACTAGGTAGAGATAGTTTAGGTGGAATACCAGTAAAACCACAACTGATTGAAAGTCCCGAAAAAATATTTTTTAATAATAATTCAACATCACAAAAAAAGAGCTGGGATGGAAACAAACAATCCAATCCTAAAGAAAAGAAATTCCAGTCCAGAGGAAGGTCTCCTAGGCGGAGAGAAAAATCTCCGAACCAAAGACACAGGTCACCCCAAAGTGACCCCTCTGGGAAAAGATATAACCTTAGAAATAGGGATAATATAAAGAAGCCTGATAGATATCAAGACATTGATACACGTCCCTCTCAATCTTTTCAGACTTCCTTGCAGAAATCGGAAAGAAGAGGACGATCAGAACAAAGAGAAGAGCACGCCAAGTCCAAAGACAAGGAACCTGCTCATCTAAAAAAGAAATTACAATTTCCAAAAAAGAAGGTAGCCAGTATCAAGGTAGTTAAAATTGCCGAGAATACTGAGGACACAACTGAAAAACGGAGAATGGGCTCAGACAATGCTAGACAGCGCAGCAGAAGTGAGCATAGCTCGCAAAGTCCTTATGAATCTTCTGGAGACAGTGGACACGAATGAATATCTTCAAGTGGAAACTGCAGACACCAGAGTTAGCAAACCTCACAAAATATATGAAATAACTTTACGTATAGAAGGGATAAGACTAGAAAAATAAGGGGACTATTTTGGGATAATCTCTCCAAGGGCTATGACATCCTTCTAGCTGAAAAAGACTGGCCACCAGAGTTTGTCAGGGAGTGCCCTCATGGCGAAGAAATAATTATGCCTGCCTTCTCAAATCATATCCCAATTCATAAAAAATACACACTTGCCAGAAAGTGGGCAGTAGCTCAAGCTCCTGCTTTATATGAAAATCATGTAGGATGGGATGAGGACTCTCCTCCTCACAAAATCCAGTTAAAATCACAACCTACTGCACAAAGACAGTACCCAATTAAGCAAGAAGCTAAAAAACAGGTAAAAGAAATCCTAGATCAACTAGAATACCAGGGGGTGATTGAAACTTGCACCTCACAAATGAACATTCCCTCTGCCTATCGACATTCTGCCCTTACGACAATACGCTTGTATAATCTATACAGACGGACATGCTCAACCCTCCGTTTGGGGAGAACAAGCATACAACCCAACATGTGAGATTACAAAAGAAGTGTGGCGCGGAGGTAAACTAAGACCTCTATTAACAAAAACACACTCAGTAGAAACTAATTCAGAACAACAGACTGAAATAATAGCATTGAAAATGGCGCTAGATAATGCGGATCGCGAATTCCCGACACTTATAGTGTCCGATTCATATTACTGCGTCAAATCATATAACAACGATTTGCAGACATGGATTCAAAACGGTTACAAAGATGACACAGGTGCAACAATAAAGCAAAAACTGCTTTGGGAACAAATAGCTCTTTTACAAAAAGAACTACCAAAGACTCACGTGACACACTCACTGAGTCATCAGCGTGATGGCGTTCACGTTGCAGGGAATTCATTGGCTGAGACAGCCACAGCGGTAGCAACTAAATCGGCTTCCGTAGCTCGAAGAAAGCGTACAGTGAAGTATATTGACGGTGAAACAGTGCTGGCGGTGAAAACGTCATCAAAAGGCGACTGCTCAGCGCTACCGATCAACTATCCACTCAATTATACATACATAATCGATGCAAACTCCGTCCCTTTTGCTAGAATCCCTGGAGTGGGGGATAGAGTGATTCCAAACATGGACAGGAGAAACTTGTTAATAGCAGACGCACATATGGGCGAGGGTCTCAGACACCTCAAACTAAAAGATTCTCTGGAAGATTGACAATCAAGGTACTGGTGGCCAGGCATGAGCCTGCATCATACCATTTTTGTAAAGAACTGCCCAAACTGTAACAGAAATCGCAGTGGTGAGAGAAACGGTGTAATACCGTGTCGTTTCACTCCAGAAAAGATCAACAGTAAAAAGCAAAGCGTCCGATTAACATATACAGGCTAGTTTTCACTTATAATGTAGATCACCAGCACTCGGCTGACGTCTGGACTGTTATACAAAGATTTGCGAGTCTAAATGGCATATACGCTAAGAGCATGCTACGTTTGACCATTGTTTTCAATCTGGCCCTCCAGCCTGAGGGGAAAAATGGCCAAGTGAGCATAGCACAGCGGGACTCTTCTCACTTCCTTCCTGAGGGATACGGGATGGTGTAAAGAAAAAACCAAGGCATACAGCTATCTATAACAGAAAGGATATTAGGTTCGGGAGCTGGGTGGGTCAAACATCTAATAAGTGTCCAACGTAGTCTAAATAACTTGCCAAGAAATTCTCTGAAGGGATTCAGTCTGTACGAATTATTATTTGGAACTAGGATGTTAGTCTTAGACCTCGACAGTCAGACTTCAGTGGTGAAGGAAAAAAGCTTTGATATCAAAGATCGTTTGGCTGTTTTCCAGGACTTAAACGAAACAAGAAAAGACCTGAGCAACATAAAGTTGAAACAGCAGCCAACAACCACTGAAGAACCACCACCTGTCCCAGCAAGACCTGTCTGGATTCCAAAAGTCGGGGATCTAGTCAGAGAAAAGATCGCGGTAAAGAAGGAATTTGGGCCTTCTTACAGAAAAGCAGTTCCTGTCTTGTCTGTCAACGCGACAAGATCAGTTGTACTACCGCCGCTTGCTGGTAAAAAGGAGAACCGAGTTGTATCCATCGACCTGGTAAAACCACAACATGTGGCCGATAACAAATAGTAGGCCAAGTGGACTCCCGAGAAGTAGTAGAACACCAAGATTTGCTACTAACACAGAGGTTCAATCTAAGAGGCTAATCACATTCGAAACGCCTACAGAACTGCAACAAGGACTATGCAACAATGCAATGGAACTTAGACCTCTGAAAACCCAAATAAAAACATTTAGCAGAGACACACCAATCTATAATGAAGTAACAAACGACTATGCAAGAAACAGTAATCCTGAAGCAATTGGAACAATTGACAGAACTGCATCCGGCTACTTCATAAACTTCGATGATTCCTCTGAAGGCTTCACTGAATCAAAAACACAGCCATCAACAAAAACCTTTAAAGATAAAGTTAAAGCACTTTTGAAACAACTGAAAGAAACATATCTAATTTCTCCATGGATTGAATTTTGGGTGGGTTTTGGTGCATTTATCCTCATACTTTGGCTCATCATGGTACTAACTTTGGGACGCTTCATTGAGGGAAAATATGCTAAAATGGACACAGCAAGTCAGAAAATCAACTTGATCCTCAAACCACACACATCTTCACACGTCGAGAAAAGAGAACTTCAGTCAACTTCACAGCCAATCCTATACCGGGTGGGGTAGCATGGGACAAAACTGACTACGAAATTTATGGGCCGGTTGAAATCCTGAAATATCCACACCAAATTAAGATCTCGTTGAGTGACTTTGTAAAACCAAGCTCATTTGCTGATGATTGGGACTTTGAAAGTATAAATAATATGATGTCTGACTTAGTGATGTCTGCTAAATTTACCAAACATGATTATTTGCAGGGTTCGACAAATTATGATAGTATGTACTGTTATAACCACTATGGTAACCATTTTCTACATAGATCTGCACAACCTAGAAATGTTTTAAATTATAATCAATGGGAACATTGTGCAACCCCTCCAAAAGGAAGCTCAAGAACCGTTTATGACAAATATTCATACTTTTCAGGTTTTAACACAAGTAATGCCGAAACATTTTATTTCAAATTGTCAAATAAGACAGGGACAAAGACCATGATAACAAACACGAAATTGATATATTCAGACTCATTCTTTGAACAAATGAATACTTTTGGTTTTGATTATTGGGACAAAAATGTTGAAGTAAAAAGTGTTTGGGGTACAAAAGAATGGCAAGTACAGGGTATAGAATCTTTGTTTAGAGCCTGCATGATCCCAGAACAAATTATATTTTTAAATGACACTGTTCAACAAACTACCTGTCTTGGCTTAGCCAAAATCAAAGACTTAAATAAACCGTCTATTCCAAAACCAACAATGAACAGCAATAGCTCCACAGATGAAGAGATAGACGTAAATTATGTATTAAACCAAAACAGAACACATCCTGATTGGAAACAGTGGTTGATCTGGCCCACAGATACTAATAACTGTCAAAACAGATTCCTGAACAAAACACAGGGGTTCCAAATGACCAGGCCAGACCCTAGATATTCCCAAAGACAACACCCAGGAATAATAACCACCTACAGTGTGGGCAAATTATGCCTTCAGTGGCTACAGACTTCCACACTGGCAGAAATTAAGCAACACCTAACTTTACTTACTGATGGTGCTGACTTGCGTGATTTCATTATGGGACCGCGCAAACAGCGTCAGAAACGTTTCATAGCAGCCTCTGTATATGCAGCATACAACGAGGCCTGGAAGGTGACTCAAATTGAGACAGCAGAAAGAATACGGGAAATTGACCGTATTAATTTGGAAAAATCACTTTCTGTAGTGGACAATGGGTTAATGACTCTGTCCTCCAGAATTTTTTCTCTGGACAGCATTGTGTCTTCAGCAATCGACATAATATCGCAAGACTTGCTGTTGTTACAACACGGTCAGTCTCAATTGCGTTCTATTGTACAGCTTGGCTGGACGTTACAAAATCTGCGTTCAGGCTATGTGCCTTGGCGTTTAATCAACACAACGTCACTATTCAATATCTTTAACCTTACTGATAAACAAATCAGTATGGCACACAAGGGTGCTGATTATACAATTCTGAGCATTGAGAAACTCGAGAGATTACCAGTGACAATGTCAGAACGACCTGTCAGTGAATGGATAATACATGGGATAATTAATATTCCAATATCAACCTTCAGGTTTCAATACTGCCAAAAATATATACAGGCTGGCATGTACGAAAAATTGGGAAAGGGGTACATTAAAACAACATGGAACTTGCCCTATTCACATGCATGTGTCAGTAATAAAGGACAGAAAGTGTTTCTTAGTGGCAATAATTGTGCAATGTCACTGAGCGGTACACTTCTGTGTAATGGAATTAGTTTGCATGGAGCCTGTGAAGGGAACTAAAATAACCTTTCATGTCACCAGCTAGGCGCACCTGCAACAGAGATAGAACCATTCTTTCAAAGACTCTATAATGGGAGTTACATTCTAATTGTAGATCGCAGATGCTGTAGTCTTATGCCCGGGACTCCTTATCTCGTAACTACGACTGCGAAGGTCAAGTGCTGTGGACGCTTATTGTTCCCCAGCTCCCTTCCAGACAGGGAGGCAAGGGCATGGCCCAACTTGAAAATTACTTCTATTCGAATAGATACTTTAAGCAGAATGAAAACAGTGCTTCTTCAGACGCCGACCAGACTCACGTCATCAAAAGAAACGTATGATCTCCTAGTCGCAAGGACGACTGCAGAGATTCACTCCTTATTATCAACTAATTCCCCCATACATTTCGCAGAAATCCTGAATGAAATCTTAAATATTTCTGATACCAGTGGAGTCTCAAAAGTATTTAAGACAGTATTTTCGATGGCATTAACACCATTCAAAGCCATACTGGGTATTTTTCCAGATTTCGTCCATTCGATTTTTGGCGGACTTCCCCTCATTTTAGGACTAATTGCCGGAATCCTATTCCTAGTCCTTATATTTCGTTATGGCAAACCATGTCACAGACAAAACACCTGCGACAAGGGAAGAAACAATCCTAGCCATTGGATACCGGGACCGGATATAAAAAATCCTGGGACTATCCCGGCTTAGAGACCTGAACATGACTTGGTTTCTTTCATTTCGACCAATGTGGCATCGATGTGTTTTACCTGTATTAAGGTGCTTACTATGCGGAGAAGAATGCGTGTTAGACACCTGTCTGACTCTACAATCAGATGCGCCAATGGATGCAGAAACATTGTTGAGTCCAATAAAGGCTCATGCTTTGTGCTGCCCTCAACGGCTACCAATCCTGATGACGGCATTCGTGGAAGCTTCACCACTACGATTAAGGGGTAGTGAAGTTCAAGATGAAAGCAGCATTGATCAGGTACGACCTTCTGTCAGCAATACTAATCAAAACGTCAATGGAAACAATCATGCGCACGAATGCATGGTTACATCTTTTTCCGAGTTGGTGGAACTCTCCCAGGAAGCTGTTGACAGCTTTTTCGACAGTCTAAATGATATGATGTTCTCACCAGAGCAGAAATAGAGACTTTTGAGCAAGCTCGCACACGGCGTTCCCTGAATTTGGCCTTCAACTAGAATAGCAAAATACCATGAACAATTTTCCCTCCAGTTCACGGACAGCAATCTTTTTTCAGCAGCCCCAAAATATTTTTACGACTTTTTCGGGACACTTATTTTCTGCTTAAAGTAAGAACTATTCTTAGAGAACTAAACTTTCTATTTTTAGATACTTTGTAAACATTAGCTGCCCGCTGGTATGTTCATAATTATTTTATTCTGTGATGGAATGGTCTAGAACCTTTTTTCTGTATTAAGAGCCATTTCATGTGTAAATTCTCGTATACAAATTAGTGATAATGTATAGATATGCGTGATTACTTTAGCGTTATTCTACAGCTTGAGTGCATATATTACATGTGACTGTTTTTTCCGTATATTTGATAATTTCAAAATGCATTTATGTATTTTGGGGTGGTAAGGTATACACGATACTCTACAGTATGTTTTACTATGCATAGATTCGTAAATATGTCCATAGTTAGCGTGGAGTGGGTGTGATGTATTCCTATAGGTTCTGTATCGATCCCCCTATTCCTGACCCTATTCTGGTTAACAAGTTAACTAGCAGCCATCCCATGAGGCAGAAAACCCCCATGATGCAGGAACCGTTATCTGATAAAGCCACACTACGGCACAGGAACGTGTTATCTGATTAGGTCATAACGCTTGCCATCTAATTAGACAAGCGATATTCCTCCAGCCCCTGATAAGGCATACGGAGTTCTCAAAACAAATCAAACCTATGACAGACCTGGGAAAAACCCTGCGGCCATTGTTTTGATTTCACCGAGAACTTCAGCAAAAGAATGTGCTAACGACCAAGTTGTATGACATCCTTATTGACGTATCTATGTCCATCCTTACGTCAATCTCGGCACCTTAAAGGTATAAATATTACCGATATTGCCCTATGCAAACACACGCGGTGGTGACGAGATCGGAGCAGCCAGACTTGCCGAAGCCCAGAGCAGAGCAGACCCCGCTGGCGCAGCCCCGCCTTCCTGACGCGCTGAAAACGAGACGCTGCTTTCTCCTGCCGAGAAATCCAGCTCCGGCGCTTCCGGGTAGCCCTCGCAGGCAGCCTGGAATATCGAGACCAGAGACGAGAGATACCATCCCTCATTCATCCTAGATTCCAGGTACAGAACTGAATAACCCCTTGCAGAGAATTCTTTAGTCAGTCACTTGGCAAAACAAACTTAACTTAAACTGTAACTTTCTATTCCCGCCCACGTATTAGGCTTAGGTCAGGTACACGGGGTAGGCGTAGTTAGAAACACCAGTTGAGTACGATTAGTCAAATGTAAATGTGTATGTATTCATTTTATTCATTTTAAACCTTCATATGGCTTAGAAACCATATCAATGTTTTTACAGTATTATTTTATACTTCTGCTTTTATTGTATGCACTTTACTTAACCATAAGTATTGCAATAATATCGATCCATTTCTCTTGTATGAGAAAAGAGACTGATCAATAAATAACATCTTTTATTGAACACGCCCGTCTCTTCCTTTTCTCTACAATCTGGTGAGACTAAGAATGCACGTACTGACTGAGTAAAATAAGTCGTCTTTTGTTTTCACACGACTCTAGAGATACACTCTTGATTAGGGGAGAGCAAAGTTGTCATGTTCTATGGTTGTCAGAAACTAAATCCCTTCTTGTCTATCCAGGGAGGTTCAACTCCTCCTTGCCTATTCGAGAAAGTTTCTAGTGAACTCTGAGCTAGCTCTCAAAACCCAAAACTTTAAGTCTAATATCGACAGTAGTAGACCTAGTTAACGTCTGGTCTAGGCCTATACTATTGAAGGTATTATTCCAATGCGCAGAGCCTATTGGGATAATAGGAACTACACTACAGTAGGGGTAAAAATTACTCTTTTAACTCCAGAGAGTCCAACAGTAGGGAAAGTGTTGGATAGCGTAGGGGAAAAAAATTACTATTCCCACTCCACTAAGTGCAATAGTAGGGAAAGTGTTGGATAGTGTAGGGGTAAAAAGTTCTATTCCCGCTCCAATAAGTGCAACAGTATGGAAAATGTTGGATAGCGTTGAGGTAAAAATTACTATTCCCACTCCACTGAATGCAACAGTGGGGAAAGTGTTAGATAGCGTAGGGGTTAACATTACTATTCCCACTCCAGAGAGTGCAACAGTAGGGAAAGTGTTGGATAGCATGGGGGTAAAAATTACTATTCCCACTCCAATAAGTGCAACAGTATGGAAAATGTTGGTTAGCGTTGAGGTAAAAATTACTATTCCCACTACAGAGAGTGCAACAGTAGGGAAAGTGTTGGTGAGCGAAGGGGTTAAAATTACTCCAGAGAGTGCAACAGTAGGGAAAGTGTTGGATAGCGTAGGGGTAAAAATTACTCTTTTAACTCCAGAGAGTCCAACAGTAGGGAAAGTGTTGGATAGCGTAGGGGAAAAATTACTATTCCCACTCCAATAAGTGCAACAGTATGGAAAATGTTGGTTAGCGTTGAGGTAAAAATTACTATTCCCACTCCAGAGAGTGCAACAGTAGGGAAAGTGTTGGATAGCGAAGGGGTTAACATTACTATTCCCACTCCAGAGAGTTCAACAGTAGGGAAAGTTTTGGATAGCGTAGGGGTAAAAATTACTATTCCAACTCCAGAGTGGACACCAGTAGGGAAAGTGTTGGATAGCGTAGGGGTAAAAATTACTATTCCCACTCCAATAAGTGCAACAGTAGGGAAAGTGTTGGATGGCATAGGGGTAAAAATTACTATTCCCACTCCAGATATTGCAACAGTAGGGTAAGTGTTGAATAGCGAAGGGGTTAAAATTACAATTCCCACTCCAGAGAGTGCAACAGTAGGAAAAGTTTTGGATAGCGTAGGGGTAAAAATTACTCTTCCAACACCACTAAGTGCAATAGTAGGGAAAGTGTTGGATAGAGTAGGGGTAAAAATTACTATTCCCACTCCAGATAGTGCAACAGTAGGGAAAGTATTGGATAGTGAAGGGTTTAAAATTACTATTCCCACTCCAGAGAGTGCAACAGTAGGGAAAGTGCTGGATAGCGTAGGGGTAAAAATTACTATTCCAACTCAAGAGTGTGCAACAGTAGGGAAAGTGTTGAACAGCAGATGGTTAACATTAACATGCTTATCAATTAAATATTTTTTTAATTAAATAACCAAAATGTAATTAACAATAAATTAATGATAACTACCAATACATTAAAATTAATAATGTCTTCATTAAAATTAAATTATTTCCCACCCTATTCCATTATAAACCCACAACCCACTCCTAAAATAAATTAACACAATGAATATAATTATAAATTAATCAATTATTAAAAAGTAGTTACCAATTTATAATTAACAATAAATTAATTATCAATACCAACAAATAAAAATTAATAATTACTTTATTATACTTAAATTACTTCCCACCCTATTCCCCATTGAACCACAACCCACTCCTAAAATAAATTAACACAATGAATATACTAACCAATTAATAAAAATTAATTACCAATTAATAATTAATTAACAATAAATTAACAATACCAATAAATACAAAATTAATATTTACATCATTATAATTAATTTACTTCCCACCCTATTCCCCTATAAATCCACAACTCACTCCTAAAACAATTAACACAATTAATATAAGGATCAATTAATCAACTAATAAAAAAAGTAATTACCAATTGATAATTAATTAATAATAAATTAATTATCAATACCTATAAAATAAAAATGTATAATTTCTTTATTATAATAAAATACTTCCCACCATATTCCCCTATAAACCCACAACCCGCTCCTAAAACAAATTAACACAATTATTATAATTATCAATGAATATAAATTAATTGACAATTAATAAGTAATTAACACTAAATTAATTATCAATAACCTAGCATTATTTTAACGAATCGGTAAAATTACCGATTCGGTAATTTTACCGATTCGGTAAAATAAAAATCGGTAAATTTACCGATTCTGAGGCACCGAGATGTAGGTGGGACTCTTCAGAGTCCCAGAGGCCTTACAGAATCGGTATTTTACCATCAAATCCAATTTGATGGTAAAATACCGATTCCGGTGTGCATGCACATGTGTGCATGCACACCTATGCCATGTGACAGGCAGACCTGCCCTTAGGGCATGTATGCCTGCCACATGGCACCCGAGCCTGTTTTGGGGGTGCCAGAGGGTGTCAAAGTGACACCCCCTGCACCCTTGTGCAAATCGGTATTTACCGATTCGGTAAATACCGAATCGGTAATGCCCATTCATTCCTATGGGCTTCAAAGCCCATAGGAATGAATGGGCATTACCGATTCGGTATTTACCGAATCGGTAAATACCGAATTCTTCAGAATCGGTATTCCAGCACATCTGGAATACCTACATATCCACCCCTTAGATTTACCGATTTTTAATTACCGAATCGGTAAAATTCGGTAATTAAAAATCGGTAAATCTATTTTACCTACATCTGGGCCTAAAACACAAAGTTTAACTAAAAATAATTAATGATTTCTAAAAATTGTAATTTAATATACTATAATTAAATTACTTCCCATCCTATTCCCCTATAAACGCACAACCTGCTATGGTACTAAAACCCAAAATTGACTTTAAAAAAAAACACATACATATAAAATACATAACACTAATATAAGCATTGTTATTATTAACAACAATATTTTTGCGAAAGATATTACTGACTTCGATATTAACAAAAACAATATTTCTTACCTTCAGGTCGATATTCTGGTCACCAATACTCTTGATGTCGATATTCTGTCCCTTTAATATTACCAACTCGATATTTCTGAAGTTTGAAAAAAAAAACTCAATATTATGGGGTCGATTCCGATCCGGTAAAATAATCCGGCGTACGAATCGTATCCGGAGCCGTTTCCGTACGACTCGTACAGACGCCGTACGACCGGACGATTCCGATCCAGATCGGCCGACCCGTACGCGATTCGTACGGTACACGTCGATTCGTACGGAAAAGCGCACGATCACCTACACACCGTACGGCGTGTACCCCCCATGATCGCAGGGGTACGCGGCGTACCCCTCTGGTCATGCGGGGTACGTGCAGTACACCCAGCGTACATGGGGTACGTGCCGTACACCCACTGTACATGGGGTACGGTGCGTACCCCATGTACGCTGGGTGTACGGCACGTACCCCGCATGACCAGAGGGGTACGCCGCGTACCCCTGCGATCATGGGGGGTACGTGCCGTACCCGGGGGGGGGGCGTTCCGTACCTGTTTCGGCGCGAACTCTGCGTTTACGACTGTTTTCGGCTCCCGTAGGAAATGGGTCGTACGGCGCGTACCCGACACGAATCGTACTTGCTGGGTCGTAAAAACGTGCCGCGATGTCGCGTACAGCTGGTTCCGAGTGAGATTCGTATGGAGATTTGAGTCGTACGGAGTCCTGTACGACTCGTACGGAGTTCGCCACCTAGTACGGATCGTACTTCATCGTACGTACGGGACGTCTACGGATACGATTCGTACGGGGAAAAAACTCTCCGTACGACCATTCGGAGCGCATTTTACCGGATCGGAATCGACACCCATGTCTGTGCACCCTATTGAGAGGCTAGGGGCCACATTTATGAGCCCCTTCCACTGACAAGCATCACTTTTTATGCTGCTTTGTCAGCACAAACCTTGAAATCATATCCATGAGGCAATGCAGAGCCACTTTGCTTGGATTTAAATTGCCGCATAGATATGGAATAAGGCAAGGCAGCACAAATCACTGTGTTGCCTTACTCTGCACTCAGGGGCCATTCCATGAGCATTGCAGTAAGTGTTCCTCTGCAACACTTATGGATTGTAAGGTTTTCCCAGATTTACAAGACCGTGTAAACCTGGAAACACACAAAGACCTTCTGCCTCCCGAGGTGAGGTGTAATGAGGAGAAATAACTTTATTTCTGCAGCACACATAGAAAGAGGAAAACACCACTGAGGATTCTTTTTGTGCAGGGAGGTGCCCCCTTCCTGCACTGCATAAAAACAATCCTGCTGACAACACAGGCACCCTTGCACCATTGTGCAAGGGTGCCTGTGTTGGTGTTAGGCTGCCGAAATAGTGCCTTGTGAAAGGACAGAAATGCATAGTATTGGATAAATACGGTGCATTCCTGCCCTTTCACTTTGAGGTAAGGCAGAGTAGCAAGATGACTTGCTGCGCTGCCCTACATCAAAACCCCATAAATGAGACCCTAAATTAGAAGGTAAAACCTCTGACTGGGTTTAAAGTTGTTTTTGTATTCGATTCTGACTGCATACAACTTCATCGCGATCAACCTTAACTTCCCACAGGTTTCCAGTCATGTGCAACCAGATAACTGTAGTTAACAGTTTTTGGAGCCAGTTTCACATTTAAATTTTAGAAATTTATAACTCTTTTTCCCTTATTGGATTTTTGTCATTTTGGTGTAATTTTATTTATTAAAGTGTATTCTATTCTTCTAAATTGGTTTGGGATTTTTGTTGTGTTTTGACTTTGCTACTGTTTTGTACTGCATAAATACTTCACATAATGCCTCTAAAGTAAGTCTATCTGCTCTGTGCCAGTTTCATTTAGTGACTTTTAAGTGTTCACCTTGATATGGGTTGTGGTTATAACTTGAGATGGGACTGTATTGAGGAAAACTCCCACCCGACCTATATCCTTTTACTATGGGCTAATATGAGCTCTATGGGCTACCCATTGCTATACATACAAGTCAGACCTTTGTTTGTATTATTGTTCATTTTAATATGTTGTTTAATAGACAAAAGACAATAGAGCTCCTATTGGCCCATAGTAAAAGGATGTAGGTCAGGTGGGAGTTGTTCTCAATACAGTTTAATTTGTTTCCCCCTTGCTCCCAGACCTTCAAATTAACCACAGGGGGTACCTTCCTTTTTGTAATATACTTTGAGATGGGTACTCACACCCCTTAATTTATACCCCCAATTTCTAACAATGAGCAATGGATGAAGAGGGCTGGTGACAAGATCAAGATCATTTCATGACAAGTGCTCAAGTTACTAGATAGCCAATGCTAACTCATGCAAAGGCCAGACCTGAATACATGTCTGCATGTGTGCCCTAACCACAAGCTTCAGACAAATGCTTGCAGTTTTCATGGAATCTTTTGTAAACAGCATAGCTATTGAAGCATTATCTATTCCTAGAAGAGCACACAAATGTTGAAATTTAATCCAGCACTGTGAGGAGGCCACCCTGGGGCTGGTGCTCAGGCACCTGATCAGTAAGAAGATCAAGCAAGAGTTCTAAACAAGGATCCCCTATAACTCCTTTTGTGAGCCTATTACAGGGCAGGGTTTAAGTCTGCACATCTGTGCTGTTGTGATGGTTAGTGCTGCATGTGCCTGCTGTACAATCGAGCTCTGTCCAGGCCTCACGGCTGTTCAGGAAGTGATGTGAATGCGATCAGAGTTTTTCCACAATAGGGATTCTGTGAAGCATGCAAGTTATATAACTGAATCCTAACAGGTATTAGCATTTCCTTCTTCTGATGTGGATACAATGAGTATTGTGCAGATGCATTATGATAATAACATCTGTTATCATACTGTCTGAATGCTTCACTGCTTAAACACTATTCAAAACTGTTGCAGGGATTCTGCTCAGGAACAGAACTATGCTTGGGACCATAGAACATCAGTATGTAGGGTTCTGTGTCACCATACCACATCAGAATCTGGATGGAACAATTGGATGTTCTCGACTGACGCAGCGCTCATCTCACAGTTTTTGCTTGGTGAATCTGTTGTTTTGCAGAACCCCTTTCCCTTGTTATATGACAAGATATGTGTATTCAAAACAGTGGCTGCATTCTCCTATTATGTCTAGATGCTAATGTCTGACCAGACAAAATGAAAAAAATAACAAGGGCAATGTTGTTTGACCCTGCTTAGGCTATTCTGACTAAATCCCATGAAAAGAATAAAATGAGAAAACGTGCTGGTGATGTGTGAAAATACAATGTGGCACAAAGCAAGCGTGATATTGAGTAATGTGTGCAAAACCAAAATGGCCTACACGTGCATAATCAGGTTAACAAAGGGAAAACAACAATGAGCCATGTGAGAAACACATGACAAAATAGTTCTCATCTCTTGCAGTACTACATTTGTAATTTTTTGTGCCTTAAATACAGTACATGATGGTCCAAGGTGTATATGAAATAGAAAATTTTCCATGCAATTGAAATTACAGTTTTTAACTTTTATAATATTTGGGTTAACAGTAAGTTGATAAGAGGGTAGAAATAAGTGTCTGCAAGGCAAAACATTCCAGGGATCAGAACCCAGTGACACATGTTCCACCTCATCTTCACAGTACTGATTTTGATGGTTTAGATTGCTTTTTATTTAAACTTGTGATTTCAGCATCCCCACTCTCAAAATAGTTCAGGCACCACTGTTATTAACTAAAGCAGCCAAATGCAGATGTTCAGCCTCAGGATGTTTAATATGAGAACTGAAATGATAAGATAATACCATTCCCCTGCTTTAGCATGGCACAAGATCAAGGTGAGGAGAACCTCTCCGACAGTGTGTGTTTATTATTTGAATTTCTATAGCTTCATGGTGAGGATCAGACACCAAAGTGAAAAAGAATGGAGATGGTGTCTCCTAAAAATTCAGGGGCATATTTATCAAACGTTCATGCAATGCAGGGCAGCAAGCAAAGGTGTTGTGCTGAGTTGCAACAATGGGAGAGAGCTGACAAACACTGCATCTAATAAGGTGTCTACTAAGCTATGATGCTCTTTAGCTCTCTCCCTGTGCTGGCAACTACGTACTTGCAAAAAACAATCTAAAGAGGAAGTAACATGGAGAAATAAACATATTTCTCCTCGTCACATTGCTCTGTGGTAGGTGTACCGGTTTAATGCAATTCCAGCTTTTCAATCCTTTTAAATCAGGAATTCTGTGAAAATCTGCTCTGCTTTGCATTACATTTCTGAGTGGTACTCGTTCCATGGGCCTCATTTATGAGGCTGTGCGTCACTTTTACACCGCTGGTGCGTCACTTTTTGTGACGCAGCAGTGGCGTACAAAATGCACCTTGTTGCACCATATTTACAAAGTGACGCATCTAGGTAGATGCGTCACTTTGTAAACCCCTGTGTCACATTATACCTGCGCCAGGTATAATGTATGCCAGGGGGGCGTTTTGACGCAAGAAAGGGTTGTAGAAGTGACGCAGTGTAATCTATGTGATTTCACTGCGCCACTTCTAGGACACAAATGCGTCAATTTCTTACGCCTGCCTCACAGCAGGCGTAAGACTGACGCAGGCCCTTTTACATGGGGCTTGCCCCATGTGAAAGGATACATTGCTGGAGTTGCGTCACTTTTGTGACACACTCCAGCAATGCGTCACTTTTGCGGCATACAGATACGTCAGAAATACTGATGTATCTGTAACTCCTTGCGCAATGATGCGTCTTACTGTAAATATGACGCATCATTGGTGTCGCAAGGAGGGCACAGTGAAAAGTGCTGCATCGCTGTTTTCATGCAGCGATGCGTCACTTTTCATAAATGAGGCCCCATGAGTGGAGCATGGGCATTACCTTTCATCCACCCATGTATTTTGACGCAATCCCATATTTACTAAAGGCAGTAAAGCTGGGTTTGTGCGCCTCCTAGAGAGAGGCGTAATGAGGAGAAATATCTTCACTTTTCGTTTGTTACTTCCTCTTTCCACATAGAAAGAGGACTACCTCTCTAAGGATTATATTTATGCAGGAAGGTGTCTCTTCCTGTACAAAAAAGTCCCTCCCATAACGGAGGCACCGTAGCGTTATGGTGCATGGGTGCCTACATTGGCGTTAGATGGACAGAAGTTCGCTAGGGCAGGAAAAGAGCTGACCAGTACCATATCCTCATACATATACCTTGCTGCATTGAATGAACTTTTGGTAAATCTGTTCCACAATTCAGAATTTGTCTGAAATAATGTATGTTCTGCAGACAGCAGAGCTCGCAAACAGAGAGAAGCTTTCACTGCTGCTGTGCCATCCGCAGCCACTGCGCTTACTCGGAAAAAATCCAAGATAAATGTATGAGCTTTGGAAAGTGAAAAAAACATTGTCACAGCTGTGCCCTGCGTGACTCACACCTACATGACATGATCACGCGCTACAGAGGTTTTGGGGAATGCTGTTATTAACTGGGTGTGATCGTTGCATCGCTGAGTTAGGGCTTCTCACATCTGCAAAGCCTGCATGTCATCTATCATCTGGGAATCCTACCAGAGTTGGCACATCCTGTAAGAAAATTTGCCAATTATGAATCTGCTTGACAAGAAGTCCTAGCCATATTCCATTATATGTTTCCTTGTGGTGCATTGCGGTTTTATGAATAATTATCCATTCGTTTTTCTATTCCTATAAAGCTGTTCATACATTGTTTATATCAGATCTTTAAAATAGCAAAGTTGTTTCCAAATTCATCTATAGTTGATTCTGTACTATTTACTAGACATTTATCTGCCTGCTCCATTTTTTTCAAGAAGTAATGTAAAGAAATATGTTTTACTTGAAATACTTGTGTAGAAGTTCAATGTATGTTAGAAAGTTACTCTTCTGTGCCCATGCACCAGGAAGTGCTCCTTACTCTGTTTCAGTAGAGGTTCTGTCCACAGCTAGAAAGTTACTCTTCTGTGCCCATGCACCAGGAAGTGCTCCTTACTCTGTTTCAGTAGAGGTTCTGTCCACAGCTAGAAAGTTACTCTTCTGTGCCCATGCACCAGGAAGTGCTCCTTACTCTGTTTCAGTGGAGGTTCTGTCCTACAGCTAGAAAGTTACTCTTCTGTGCCCATGCACCAGGAAGTGTTCCTTGCTCTGTTTCAGTGGAGGTTCTGTCCTACAGCTAGAAAGTTACCCTTCTGTGCCCATGCACCAGGAAGTGTTCCTTGCTCTGTTTCAGTGGAGGTTCTGTCCTACAGCTAGAAAGTTACTCTTCTGTGCCCATGCACCAGGAAGTGCTCCTTACTCTGTGTCAGTAGAGGTTCTGTCCACAGCTAGAAAGTTACTCTTCTGTGCCCATGCACCAGGAAGTGTTCCTTGCTCTGTTTCAGTGGAGGTTCTGTCCTACAGCTAGAAAGTTACCCTTCTGTGCCCATGCACCAGGAAGTGTTCCTTGCTCTGTTTCAGTGGAGGTTCTGTCCTACAGCTAGAAAGTTACTCTTCTGTGCCCATGCACCAGGAAGTGTTCCTTGCTCTGTTTCAGTGGAGGTTCTGTCCTACAGCTAGAAAGTTACCCTTCTGTGCCCATGCACCAGGAAGTGTTCCTTGCTCTGTTTCAGTGGAGGTTCTGTCCTACAGCTAGAAAGTTACCCTTCTGTGCCCATGCACCAGGAAGTGCTCCTTACTCTGTTTCAGTAGAGGTTCTGTCCACAGCTAGAAAGTTACTCTTCTGTGCCCATGCACCAGGAAGTGTTCCTTGCTCTGTTTCAGTGGAGGTTCTGTCCTACAGCTAGAAAGTTACCCTTCTGTGCCCATGCACCAGGAAGTGTTTCCTTGCTCTTGGACTGATGTACCTGCAGACGCCCTAAATCACAGACTGCCCGATATCAAAAAGATTTCTTCTTCAGTTCTACCATTAAGATTGATGTCAAACTACAGGTAGGAGGTTGGGATAAATGTCAAGTTTTTAAACGCAGTGACTGTCACAAATCCTCCCACTACCCTGGAACTTGATTGAACTTCCAATGCCCAGGCAGCCTTAATACTGCAGCAATTGCACCGAATTTAAGGCATGCCAAATACACATGGAGAAAACTGGTTGCTGACAACAATGCCTGCCATTTCTAGTGTTTTTAAAAGAATGCTAGGAAAGTTGTGGACGTGCTAGTGGCATTGCAGATAATTTACATACCACCCCTCAGGGAGCTAAAAAAGACCGGACATATCTTCAAAATTGCTATGGGGAATGCAAATTTACCATAACATCTGGTAATATTATGGGAATATTTAAATCTGGCATAAAGGAAAATAAACCAGGTGATACCAGTATTTGTTATGCTTATCCATCATTCCAACATGCATAGTGGCTCTGCCGAGGTTGCTCTATTACTTCCGTACCCTACCGATATGGATCCAACAGCGGATCTTCAAAGAATTGAGGACGATGATTATTGACTTCCTTTGGGGGCGCGGAAGGCGTAGGGTGGCATTGAATACTCTGATAAGACCCAAACTGGAAGGAGGGTTGGCGGTTCCCTATTTTGAATTATATTACCTGGCAGCTCAATTACAGGTATTGACACAAAGCATTGCTAAAGAATTTAGAGGCCCAGACCAAGATCGGGGGACCGGTATCCAGAGACACGTCTTATCATACATAGTCATGCAACAGAAATTGGAATTGAGAGGTTTATCCATGGAAGAGAGAACTCTTCGGTTGTGCTGGCATAGGAGCTTGAAGAGAGCGAAGGCAACACGACCGTACGTGCCGGAGATCCCTCTGGGGATGCTGACGGCGCTGCCGCATGGAGGCGACTGGTCCCCCTTGTCGGAATGGGAAGAGTTGGGTTTACAGATGGTGGGGGACTTATATATTGATGGGATGTTGGTCCCCTTTAGGTTATTGCAAGACCAGTTTGGTCTCCCGGATGGGAGCTACCTCTTGCATGCAGCAGTGGTCGCCGCGATGCAAAAGCACTGGAGAGGGGGTCTGGTGGAACCGGACACGACTATGGCCTGCCAATATGTGGTGATGGCTGCGGGAACGATCAAAGCAGTGACCTGCCCCCACTCTAGAATGCTACATGAGGAACTAGAGCCGCTAACTGCGCTCAAGGAGAAATGGGAGGAAAGCATAGGCAAACCCATTCCAGACACGGTCTGAGGCCATATTTTGAAACGGACGTGGAAGGGTAGCAGAAATGCCCGCTTCCAGCAGGTGCATTTCTTTGTACTACATAGGGCCTATATGACCCCGGGGAAGATCAGACGGTACTTTCGGGTACAAGATGCAGCATGCCCGAGGTGCTTAGCGCTTGAGGTTGAGCTGGATCACTTGCTATGGGGTTGCCTGAAGTTGGGTACGTATTGGCCTGAGGTGGGAGAGCTTCTGAACGCAGTTACTGACCGGGAGGTGGAGTTCGACATGGCGACATGCCTGCTGCTTTGGTTCCCTCACACGGCAAAGACGAAAATTACGAGCACATTTATTGACCTAGGACTCATGTTGGCCCAGAGAGAGATTACCTGGCACTGGAAATCCAAGGAGGGCCCCTCAGTTAGGAGATGGATGAATGAGTTGCTGAAGTGGTCCAGATGTGAAAGTGTGATTAGAATGCGACAGGCTGCCAGGACATATAACGATAAGAGCTTGGAGATGGCGAGGGCTTGGGAGACGATAGTGCAGGCGAGACTACCTGACAGAGAATGAAGAGTAGGGACATTCGGAGAGTGGGGTTCCATGAGGCTTGGAAGAACAAATTCATAAACTCCGCTAGTGGCGAGCTCTTGTGTCGGAACCCACAATTACAACCCACATCAGCAGCAGTTGGGGGGAGGGAGGGGTGGAGGGGAGTTATTAGGGTAACGCTGTAATACCAGGAGGAGTGCCTGCGGAAGGGACCTATGGCTGGTAACTGATGGAAAGGGACTTCCGGGCTACACAATTTGGGTTCACGTAGTGTGGTTATCGATAGGCCCCAGAGACTGCCACCACGGGAGGGCACTAGCATGGGCCTGATAATGCGGGTACTGGTGATATTAGCGTTGCCCACACAGGGTGGCTGACTATATTTGGCGGTGACTTGGGGGGGGGGGGGTTGGTGGGTATAAAAGCAGTTACTATATTATGTTGTTGATCAGACATTTCTATGAGATGGCCACCGTGGCATTTTTGTTGGAACATACTGGTACGCTTTCCAGCCTCCGGGATGTGGGCTGAATGGCTGTGTGCAATCTTATTGACGCAGATGTGCTTTGAGATGTCATGAGTGTAATGGTTGACTTACTTCGATGCTTTGTTTATAACTCTGCAATAAAAACATATTTAAAAAAAAAAAATCATTCCAACATGCATTACTGAAAGCGTTGCAAATAATAATTGCTTGTTAGATTTATTTTTTCTAAAGAAATATACCAGCTGTAGCAAAAATAATGGTGCAGTGCCTTGTGTGGTGAATAGAGGTCCCTTTACAACTCCACAGGGACACCTGGTAACAGCCTGTGGTACTGCCTCCTTTTCTTGCTTCGTGGATTTTTATTTTATTACTTAGGCTACAGCTGGGATATTTTTTAGCAAAAATAAATAAATAAACATTATCATTTGCAACGCCAAGAGCTCAAACCTTTGGTAAGGCGAGGCTTATTGCATTGCAAATGCTTTTTAAAATACATTCATTTTCTTTTGTGGCAATGTAAAGCTAAAGCGTGGTGTGCTGCATTCGTAACAAAAGTACATTTTCAATGCAATCAGTCTCGCTTTAGTAAAAGTTAGAGCTATTGGGATTGCAAATGACAATCTTAATTAGTTATGTTTTTTCGGGCCTCGCTTTTGTATTTTTTTGTAAAGCTTACATTAGTATATGCCCATACACCATCATCCAAGGCCCATGAAGTGGAAAATTACAGGAAACAGAGAACAGGTACCATTAGTGGCCGTATGGATAAATCAAAACAGTTGGCATAAGATTAAAATAAAGAGTGGTCTTTCAAGTTGGAGTCAAATGAAGACAGGATGGACCCGCGGTGCTTACATATGCCATTTGACAGAAAGCAGCTAAAATATGTTAAAGGTGAATTAGTCTCAGACATCACACAGGAAGGGAAATTATGCTGTTGCTTATTGGTTGCTACTGAAAATGCAAAAATCTGCAAATCTCTATGAGTAGTTCTAAATAAAGAAAATGCCCTATACAAAAGATGGAAAACACTGTTTTAGAGTTAGTAGACTAAATATCTGAGGCCCAAGTGAGAAACAATGGCAAAACTGAATCTTACGTATATGCCTGCAGGGAGGTTAATTCATCCCTGGTTTGATGTTGGCCTTGTAGAAATAGCGTTTGTAAAGAAAGGGGGTACCCCTGACGATAGTTCCAAAATCAGGGTATATCAACAAGTTGAAATCAAAAACAATTTAGGAACACAAAAATATCTTATCGGACCTGAAAAGCATATACAGAATTAAGACATGCATGTACCATTCATTTATAAAAATATAAATTTTGTATTTTTTTTTGTGATATTTTATAAATTGGTCATATTACATTTCATATAAAATATAAAATAGCAATAACTCCTGTGTCAATTATTGCAACAACAAAAATTCAGAAATGGTTGTTCCAATTTTATCTGAAAAAATGATGCAATACTTTGTTTTCTATCTTGAAATTCATCAAACATTCACTGAATCCATTACTATGTACAAATTACAACTCAAAATTGGAGCAAAATGATGATTTACGGCATGGCATTTCTATACATAAATTCCAACGCGCGTTTCGGCCGAACCCTTCATCAGGTTGCCATGTACATCATATCATTTCAAACCTGAAAAAGGTACATGCAGAAAAAAACACTTATAAATGATATGTATTGGTCCTATTTACATAATTACATTTACAATAGAAAAATTTAAGAGCATACTTTGTTTGTTTAGAAAGCCAATCTAAAAATACTAGTCACTCAAGAACAATAATAATAATAATACCAGGGACAAATTTCCAATAATATCTTGAATTAAAGAAAAATAGGAAAAAAGGAGGGGGAGGTGGGTGAAAAAGAAAAACGACTAACTTATAGCCTTGAAATGTGATAATATGTCAATTTAAACAGGAAAACCTATCTATAGGGTACAGCAAGATACATATGAATATGAAACATAATAAAATGGGAATTGAAGGGGGGTAAAAGAGATGGGGGAGTTAGAAATGACAGGGGGGATAAAAAGGAGTAATTGGGCAAGAGATGTCCTTTTCAATGTTTATTTATAACTATAAGTACCTTGCTTTCACATGTGGGATTATTGGGCTTCCTCCTTGTGTGTACAAGAGACAGTTATATTCTATAGGTGGTGAAAATAGAAATTGCGACAATAAGGCAGAAAAAGACTGCAAAGCATCAAATTACTGATTGGACTTATTTTTTCTGATACGGTCGGAAAGAAGACACGGAATGAGCAAGGGTTTGGGTGGCAAAACGATCCTCAATACCAGCATGATGCAAATCTCCTACACCATGTTGAATCAGTTGCTGTCTACTTGTTATATATGTTTTCAATAAGTGGCCGCAAACAGGAAGTGGGCTGGGCTGTGTCCGGAAGGATAGTCCAGTGTAGAATAGCCTAGAGTGTAAACGTTAGTGGAGAGAATCTATCAAAAGTGAAAGCCATGAAATAATCAGCTTCACCCAAAAGGCAATGATGGGCTACATTTTTTTTAATAAAAAAACGCGAGTCAATGTGAGTGCAATACAGCGAGTGAAGTGAGAAAACGTAAAAGAAACACTCCTGTCACTGTGAATGCAATATGGTAAGTGCTATGACTGGGCACAAGGTTTTGTCCTGGATATTGCAAGCAGACTCTTAAGACTGTTAGCAAAAAAAAGTGTGTTGTGCCACACTGCTTATAAAAAAAGCATGTTGTGCCGCGCTACGTATAAAGAAATGTATTAGGCAAGCTGCACATCAGAAAAAAGGGAGCGGCCGCCATTATTGCAGCCGAAGCAAAAAAAAATAGGCGTTCAGCATTGGTTAAAAAAAACAGTTGCGGCAGAGTTGCTGGCAGGAGAAAGTCATTTAAAAAAGATTGAGGGCATATTATCAAGAACTGCGATGAAATTATCGCCGCTTTAGCGGCAGGAAACTGCCGCTAAAACAGCGATAATGGGCTTGATAATATGCCCTTGTGAATTCCCGTAGCAGCCCAGGTTCTGGTATTAACCTGGGCTGCTATGGGAATTCACAAGGGCATATTATCAAGCCCATTATCGCCGTTTTAGCGGCAGTTTCCTGCCCCTAAAGCGGCGATAATTTTATCGCAGTTCTTGATAATATGCCCCTAAGTTCTCACAGACTCCAATTAAAACATCCACAACACATGTAACAGGAGCAGTCCTCATAGGAGGTTAGTACAGGAAAAAAGGAGGTACTACGGAGGGACTACTAAGCCTATTGACATATCTGAAACCACCATTTAAAAAGGACAGTAACAGGAGCCAATTGAAAAGATGGGTGGAAAATGGGCAGAGTTTAAAGTCCATATCTGAATACAGCATGTCTCTAAGAGACAGCGCAAGCGCTGCCTAGGTGACACCTAAAATGGGTAATTCAGATGGGGCTGGCAATTGCTGTAATTGGCCTCATTGGAAGTAAGTGACCACTCACAATGAGGCTTGTGTTTTATTAGAGTACTGACTTGTGAGAAAAAATACATGTTCTAGACTCATAGGGGGTCATTAGGATGCAGGGCGGATCACCACCGCCAGCATGGCGGTAGCGATCCACCCTACATCCATCCCCACCCGCCACCCATTTACCCCCCGCCATATTTGTTTATCTCTATGGCACATGGTTGGCTGATGATACTAATGAGCAGTGGGCTGCCTGGCCTGAGATCAGGGGCATCTCAGGTTCTTATCCATTTCCCATACAAGATTGCACTGAGCACTGGAACAATGGCAAAAAACTGTGGCTAAAAAAGCACATTAAATCTAGAAGTAGTGCTGTGGATGCCGCAACCTCACCCTTGCAATGCAGACAGCACTACAAATTCGGCCCTTCTTGTTTTTATAGCTGAGTCCAAAGTGATCATTTATTCGCCCTGAACAATGTGAAAGGGTAAGCGGGCACTGACAAGACTCAAATTTCTCACACATCTTACACTTAAGGGTCGACGTAAGATTTCAGATGCAAAACAATGTAATTCTCTGAGCTTTCTGATACCTTTGAAGCACATGCTTACAACATTCTTCTGCAGTAGGTCTCTCTATCTCTCTCTCTCTCTCTCTTACTCACATCCTAAGGAGTGTTATACCAGCTCCTAACTCTATGAATTAACAATAATAACAAATTAATAAAGAAGGAATAAGGGTCTCACTTGGTCACATTATGGAGGCTAAATTAACCTGAACCTCTTAAAGCACAAAGGTTCCAGATGTGCTGCAGTGTCCCGCAGCCAACAGATTAATAATGACTTTTTAGCAAATAGATTCATTTCAGTTTTATTGAAGATTATTGAAATATTATGTAGAAAGTAATCTAAATATTAAGCAATGTGCCTCAAATCTGTCTTCTAAGCGCATAAGCTTACTGTGTTGATGGCATGAACAGATTATGCCATTTTGTTTCGCTTTGTTCGCCGTAAGTTGGCAGGGTATGCTCAGACGTGAGTCCCTTGCTCACTTGGCCACTGGTTTCAAGATAGCCTGGCTGATGAGGATTATGAATCCGAAACCGGTCCCAGGATGCTTGTTTCCGGTCCAGGGAAGACATGGCTTGGCAGTTCGGGCTGGACTGTTCCCATGAGGCACAGGGTCAGACTGATTTGCATATAGCCATGTCTGAACTGGGGTGGCTGAGTGGGCTAAAGAATGGTGATGGATTAAACCCAGATCAGTTGACTGGGGGTGAGTGTTTGATTTGCTCAAACGCTCCATCCATCATCCCCTTTTGTTTCGCTTTGTTCGCCCTAAGTTGGCAGGGTATGCTCAAACGTGAGTCCCTTGCTCACTTGGCCACTGGTTTCAAGATAGCCTGGCTGATGAGGATTATGAATCTGAAATCGGTCCCAGGATGCTTGTTTCCGGTCCAGGGAAGACATGTCTTGGCAGTTCGGGCTGGACTGTTCCCATGAGGCACAGGGTCAGACTGATTTGCATATAGCCATGTCTGAACTGGGGTGGCTGACTGGGCTAAAGAATGGTGATGGATTAAACCCAGATCAGTTGACTGGGGGTGAGTGTTTGATTTGCTCAAACGCTCCATCCATCATCCCCTTTTGTTTCGCTTTGTTCGCCCTAAGTTGGCAGGGTATGCTCAGACGTGAGTCCCTTGCTCACTTGGCCACTGGTTTCAAGATAGCCTGGCTGATGAGGATTATGAATCCAAAACCGGTCCCAGGATGCTTGTTTCCGGTCCAGGGAAGACATGGCTTGGCAGTTCGGGCTGGACTGTTCCCATGAGGCACAGGGTCAGACTGATTTGCAAATATCCATGTCTGAACTGGGGTGGCTGAGTGGGCTAAAGAATGGTGATGGATTAAACCCAGATCAGTAGACTGGGGGTGAGTGTTTGATTTGCTCAAACGCTCCATCCATCATCCCCTTTTTTTTCGCTTTGTTCGCCCTAAGTTGCCAGGGTATGCTCAAACGTGAGTCCCTTGCTCACTTGGCCACTGGTTTCAAGATAGCCTGGCTGATGAGGATTATGAATCCGAAACCGGTCCCAGGATGCTTGTTTCCGGTCCAGGGAAGACATGGCTTGGCAGTTCGGGCTGGACTGTTTCCATGAGGCACAGGGTCAGACTGATTTGCATATAGCCATGTCTGAACTGGGGTGGCTGAGTGGGCTAAAGAATGGTGATGGATTAAACCCAGATCAGTTGACTGGGGGTGAATGTTTGATTTGCTCAAACGCTCCATCCATCATCCCCTTTTGTTTCCCTTTGTTCGCCCTAAGTTGGCAGGGTATGCTCAGACGTGAGTCCCTTGCTCACTTGGCCACTGGTTTCAAGATAGCCTGGCTGATGAGGATTATGAATCCGAAACCGGTCCCAGGATGCTTGTTTCCGGTCCAGGGAAGACATGGCTTGGCAGTTCGGGCTGGACTGTTCCCATGAGGCACAGGGTCAGACTGATTTGCATATAGCCATGTCTGAACTGGGGTGGCTGAGTGGGCTAAAGAATGGTGATGGATTAAACCCAGATCAGTTGACTGGGGGTGAGTGTTTGATTTGCTCAAACGCTCCATCCATCATCCCCTTTTGTTTCGCTTTATTCGCCCTAAGTTGGCAGGGTATGCTCAGACGTGAGTCCCTTGCTCACTTGGCCACTGGTTTCAAGATAGCCTGGCTGATGAGGATTATGAATCCGAAACCGGTCCCAGGATGCTTGTTTCCGGCCTAGGGAAGACATGGCTTGGCAGTTCGTGCTGGACTGTTCCCATGAGGCACAGGGTCAGACTGATTTGCATATAGCCATGTCTGAACTGGGGTGGCTGAGTGGGCTAAAGAATGGTGATGGATTAAACCCAGATCAGTTAACTGGGGGTGAGTGTTTGATTTGCTCAAACGCTCCATCCATCATCCCCTTTTGTTTCGCTCAGATTAATCTCGGTACATCTCGGCTAGGGTGAAATGTATATCTTGCTGGCATAATTTTTGTAATTTGGGGATTTTCGCATTACTCTCGTTACACAAAATCCCTGAAATTAAGCCATTACTAAACCGGGAGTAATTATACGTCATCTGCGGTAATCATTTTACCAAGTATGGCACCATTTGTGGTAAACATTTACAGCGAATGGAGGGGAACAACATACCTCGAGCATTTAAATGCATCTTTGCAGCAAAACTATAAGCAAGGACACGTTTCACTCTAAAATACAGTGTGAAATGACAGAATTGCATTTCATGTAATTGATAGTAATTGTAATTAGGAGAAAGGAATTTATGAAAATTTCTCACACTCTTAAGTTTTATATCATTCTTATAACTATTGACAGGAAAAATCAACCACGCAACAGAGCTTGGCTTATTCATTAATCAACTCTACTGTACGCGTTCTTACAAATGAGACTCTACTGACTAGGGGCCGATGTATCAAAATACCTATTTGCGATTCTCAAATAGTGATTTTTTTGAGAATCGCTATTTGAGAATTGCAAAATGGTATGTATGTAAAAATTCGCTATTTTTTAGCAATTTCTTAAAATTCCTTGATTGCATTTAGCAATTTGCTAATCGCAATTAAGGAATAATTTCCCATTCATTTCTATGGGCCAGGAGGCCCATAGGAAGGAATGGGAAGTTATTCTCAATTTGCGATTCGCAATTTGCTAATCGCAAATTGAGAATAATTTCAAGGGTGTCTTAAGGACACCCTGCTGCACCCCTGAAATGTACGTGTGCGCATATGGCGCACATACATGCCCTAAGGGCATGTATGAGCACCACATGGCACCTTTACAAATGCCAAAAAGTGCATTTGTAAAAGAATTCGCAAATTAACACCAACTACAAGTTGGTGGTAATTTGCGATTTCTTAGTGTAAATTTGCAAAACTTAATTGCTTCTTACATAGCATTTAAGGAATCGCAATTTTCGATTCCTTAAATGCTTGGGCAATATTAAGGAATCTCAAAATTTGCGATTCCTTAATATTGCGATGCGTTTTTGATGATACATTCCATTTTCTGATTTTTTTGGCGCAAACGCTGTTTTTTACCGATTCGCAGCGTTTGCGACAAAAAAATTGTTTGATACATCTGCCCCTAGGTTACATCAGTGAGACCTCATGAATATTATATCCGCAAGCATATCTGAGGTACCTTTGCTTTGATAGAGAGCACGCTTAAATACATACATTTACAAGCCTACAATGTGTGAACATCAGCAGTTAAATAATGAAATGGTGCTCTTTATTTTTACTCAAAGAATGGACAAATTCATTCTGGGTTCAATCCCCTCCCTGTACCCCCCCACACATCCAGTCATCTTAATCCAAGTTATACTGCCCGGCATATATGTTGGCTTTTTAAATAAATGGATTCAATGTACTGTCATCTACATGCACACACACCAATTGGTCAAACGAGATGTCGTAAATTCCTTTAGTCTTTGTCTTCAGACAATATTTTCATCCAGCGTGCACTACAACCGGAAACAAATAGCCTCCTGAAACTCTATTCTAGGATTTTGCCATTTTTCAGGAACATGCAGCTGAAAGAAGATACTATGGGGCAGATTTATGTCGGGAATGCGCCATGTTTGCGTCACGCAACTGCGGCGTAAACGTGGCGCATCCCTACGACCCATTTACAACGTGACGCATCTAGGCAGATGCGTCACGTTGTTAAGCCCTGCGCCACTTGTGGGCGTTCCGGCGCAGGGTGGGCGTTCCGGGGCAGGTGCGCCTCGCAAAAGTGGCTGAGTGAAATCTATAGGATTTCACTCAGTCACTTTCAGGCCAATGCTGCGTCAAAACACTGCGCCTGCTTGAAGCAGGCGTAGGTCTTGACGCAGCATTGTAAAGATGGGGCACCCCCGAGCCTTGCTGGAGCTGCGTCGCGCTTGCGACGCAACTCCAGCAATGCGCCACCTTTACGGCACAGATGCGTCACGCATCTGTGCCGTTTTTGCCCCATGGTGCGCTGCATTGTAAATGCGGCGCACCATGGGTGGCGGAGCAGCGGCGCAAAATAACTGGCGCATCCCTGGGGATGCGCCAGTTATCATAAATCTGCCCCTATATTCTTGATACCTCAAAAAGTAAAGTTCCAATTTTCAAGACTTTTGGTTCTTCCATTTTAGTCATTCTTACAGTCCTGCTAATGTATTATTACCATTTTCATCTACAAGAATAGTAGAGGTTAAATCGAATAGATCGATGTCATTGATGAATTAAGGATTAACTTTTCTTTTTTTAGCATTTTTGTCTGGGAGAAAAATAAGCCTCTGGCCTAACCCCTCACTTTAGGATCTTATCGCCAAAAAAGAATGCACAATAACCTCACACATACTCTATATGAATTAGGTTCTACTGACCGCTTGACTGTCAATGTCAAGTTAAATCTCCCTTTAATGATACTTAATTAGGGATCCTGGTGTTTCACCGTTGGTATGGGAATGCCCCCTAGTGGGTAACAGGCATGTAACCCGGCCCTGAATGAGCCAGCAGCATGTGACATCTGGTATCATGACTTTTTCTGGAACAGTTCACAAGCTAATCCAGTATGGATGCTGCAGTTTAGGTTTAGTCTTGGGCACTTAGGTCTAGAGTCTTGTTCTGAGACCTAGGAGATGAACCACACATGCATTCTAGCTGAAATGGGATTACCGTGCTTTCTACATCGATCAGTAGTTGCAGTATACTACTGTAATAATTCTGACACTGAATAGACTTTTTCTCTGATTCAGAAGCAGCTCAGCGCCCACTGACTTCAATCATATAAAGTTGTGCTTGCTGAGAAGCCCTGCCTCTTGTGTTGACATCCTGTGTGCAGAACCGAGTTCATGATGTGTATGCATTGTAATAGGACCATGTGTGGATGTGATTGTGAGATTCCCAAAACCAGTGGGATCTATTTTGGATTGCTCCTTCTTTTACATAACACAAGATTGAGGCTGTTATACAACCCACACAGCATAATAAATTATGCTAATTGTCTGGACCTTACATACAATTTATTTTTTAGTTCAATATCATTTTATTACGTTTTACAACCAGAAATAGACAGTGGTAAAAGAAATAAATATACAGCTGGAAAGACAGGTTACATTAAGGGGGAGAGGGAGAGGCTTGCATAAGATGAGTCAATATACAATTATACCGTAGATATAGATCCTTTCTTTGCATATGAATTAATACATAAGCAGTTAGGCATACATATCACAGTGAATTCGTAGAAGAACTTTACATTTTCGAATAAGTGGTACATCAGCGAAATTCATAAATGTAAAACATTTTTTATGCAAATGAGCAAAAGATGCCGTCTGATTAATATACATTGGCTTCTATGACACATCGATGACATTGCCGGTGTCTACAGACAATTTAATCTAATAATGCAGCTATTTCAAAACAAGTGTAAATAATGGTTGCTCCACCTAACAGTGTCAACATTTTTTTTTATTTTGGGTAAGGGATTCTTATATATAAAAGTTTGAATGCAGTCAAAGCTCTCAGGTTGACACAGAGCTGTGAGCTCTCATTGCTTTTTTTTCAAGCATGATCAGTGAAATCCAATCCAATGGCTCGCTTTCCTCTGTAATTCCATCTCTTTGAAAGCCCTCCAACAATGTTTTCAAATTACTACGAGCAGCTGAAGGAACTCCCAATTTTGCCTGGTGGGTAGAGAATCCTCTCAGAATTTCAGTTGATGCACATGACCCATGAGCTTGCCTAAATAGTTGTTGAACACTTAAATGTACGCATTAAAGATTTTCGTACCAGGCAATGTTCTGTAATACTCATCAGGTGTGTAAGAATTAAGATTAATTTTCAGCACTCTTTAATCCTTCCATTCAAGGACGTTCACTCCCTTCAGTGCTATGTAGATTTTGGTCTAGGCTGACCTCTGCTTGAACCAAACATTGCTAGGAAAGTAACCCAAAAATTAACCCTCAGACCCCCAAAAGTGACAGCCTTAATGTCTGATTCCAGAAGTGTCTTAACTTTCTGTGCAAACTCAATGTCACACCTTTCTTTTGCAATACTCACAAATAGTGACACCCACTTCTGCCTTCCCCAGAACCATTAAGATGCACATACATAGTTTATCAGGGCATTCCTCATTTAAACTGTTATCATTTTGTTCAAAGAGACCACACTGTCACCCTCTAGGTTGTGTTCACTGTTAGATTCTTTTGTGTAGGAATTCTTCAGAAATCACAGCTGCTTTAGATTTCTAATTGTATTTGGACTCATGGCAAACACTTAAAAATGCTAATCTATTCCACAATTGTTGCACTGTTTGTTACTAGTTCAACATCCTTTGTATGATACACACACTCACCCATACAGCCACTCTCACATTCACTCACTCACCCATACAGTGACTCATATACCCCATCCCCTCACCCACTCACCCACACAGACACTTGCACACTCATACAGATATTCAGAAAACCAATCAATCACCCATACAACCACTCACATACCCACTCAAACACCCATGCAGCCACTTATACATCAACTAACAGACTGATACAAACATTTACACAACCACTCACACACCCAAACATTCAAAGAGACGGTAAACAACCTTTACAGCGAAACTTTTACAATGCACTACCATTACAACGCGGTCATTACAACGCAAACTATTACAACGCATTGCGCTGGGGGGCGCTCTAGGATAGGGAATACGTTAATTTACTATCCAATAACCTTCCTTAGTGTCCACGGGGACTGGAGTTGGAATAGTAAATTAAACTATTCACTATCCAACACCCAAAAGCACTATGCTTTGTAATGGACTGCGATGTAAAAACCGCGTTGTAAAGGCAGGCGTTGTAACAGCCTGCGTTGTAACATCATACATCCCAAAGAGACACCTAATCACTCACTTATACAGTCAGTTATGCACCCACTGAATCATCCAGACAGGCATCCACACACCCACTGATTCACAAATACACCTTGGTGTGTGTGTGTGTGTGTGTGTGTGTGTATATATATATATATTTATGGAATGAGGAAGTGAAGGAATAATAAAGAAATCTGCCATTCAAAGGTCCTGGTGGTCCGCTTCTTCAGTTCGCCATCTGGAAGTGCTGGAGGTTGGATTTGCATATATATATATACATATAATTTGTTTGTATGAATTGTTACCACAACAGAATCTTCTTACTAAGTACATCCACAAGTACAATGTATTTGACAGTTAAGACTTAGTCCTTTAAGTATTATGTGGATTTAAATCATGTGGTCAGCAGTTATGAGTTTCTTTTTATATGAAATAATTAATTATGCACCTTTGCACCTATTGCACTACTTTGCACTTATTTCCTCCACGTGACATAGCAATAACGACATCTATTGTCTTACCGCCCATAGCTCACATTATACAACATTGGTGTAGTGGCAAAAAAAAAACTTTTTTATGTGTTTTGATATTCGTGTTGGAGTTTTTTTACACATTACTGATTTCCATGTATTTAACGTTTATTTTATGAAACGCATATGGCTTTTACCAACAAACATTGTATGAAGGGCGAGTATGTTTTCTAGCTCTATTGCTTTTACTGGTCACGTGTTTATTTTGATAATCATGCACTAGCACTTTAAAAGCACCATCTGTTAGCATTTTGTGTTGAGTGAACAAGCGGCTGTTGCTGCGAAACGCGTCTTGACTAGGCAAGGAATAAAAAGACATTGAAGCACTTACTTTGGGTCTGCCTCCATATTCGACGAACAGCTGATGACTGCTTGAGTCGTTGTTTGGATTTCCTGCATATATATATATATATATATATATATATATATATATATATATATATATATATATATATATTCACTGAAAAAACCATAGGTTATAGACCATATATAGTTAGGAATTAGCATTTACAAAACCTTGAAAATTCACTGAAAAAACCATAGGTTATAGACCATATATAGTTAGGAATTAGCATTTACAAAACCTTATTTTACTCACACAAAACCATTGAAATTCCATATAGTTAGTTGCACTAACTATATATCGCGCACCCGCAATCCACTGCTGATGATGTCACATATTACATCATTCATGACATGGTCAGTGACATCACTGTTGACATCACTGATGACATCTCAAAGGACATCACTGATGACATCACTGATGACATCTCAAATGACATCACTGATGACATCACTGATGACAACATCCAGTGACTGTATGTTTCTGTAAAGTTAAAATATGTCTTACATATTGAAGAATGAGTGGATTTATAAGTGTCCGGATGAAGGATTTAGTAGGTGCATGACTGACTGTATGAGTGAGTGATTAAATGTGTCTCACTGAGTGCATGGGTTAGTGACTAAACTGTCTTAATTTCTGCATCATTATATCTTTTGTTCTGTAAACTGCTGCATGTGTTGATCAGTAGCTATATGAGTAACTATATGGGTTATTGATTGGTTGCCCATGTATTTGTATGGGAGACTGAGTGTGTGTGTGGGTGTCTGGGAGGACTATGACTCTGTGCATAGATGTGTGAGCAGTTCATTCACTAGATGTATGGGTTCAAAAGTGCATGTGGAAACAGCTGTATGGGCGGTTGACTGTGTGCATGAGTGTATTGGTGAGTGAATGGATATCTCAGTGCTACATGTCAAAGTAAGTACATATGTAAAACACAGTACATGTGAGAGTTGACATATATAAATAACTGTGCATAAGAGCCAGTGAATGTGTGAGTGGCTGTATGGATCATTGTGAACTTTTATCCGGGATTGTATAAGAGAGTAAATATGTGTTAGTATGTGTTTGAATAAGTAAGGTGTGTATAACTGTATAGTTGAGAAAATGGAGGTGTGATTGATTCTTTGCATGACTGACTAGGTGTGTGTGTGTAACTTCATGGATGAGTGACAGTCTGTGAGTGTCTGTTTACACTGAGTGTATCTAAGGTTATATTAGAGTCTGAAGAAGTTCATCGTATTATCACATGAATGATGTCATCAGTGATGTGATCAGTAATGTCAAATGAGATGTCATCAGTGATGTCATCAGTGATGTCATTCAAGATGTCATCAGTGATGTCATCAGTGATGTCATTTGAGATGTCATCAGTGATGTCATCAGTGATGTCACTGACCATGTCATGAATGATGTAATATGTGACATCATCAGCAGTGGATTGCGGGTGCGCGATATATAGTTAGTGCAACTAACTATATATGGAATTTCAATGGTTTTGTGTGAGTAAAATAAGGTTTTGTAAATGCTAATTCCTAACTATATATGGTCTAAAACCTATGGTTTTTTCAGTGAATTTTCAAGGTTTTGTAAATGCTAATTCCTAACTATATATGGTCTATAACCTATGGTTTTTTCAGTGAATTTCAATGGTTTTTTAATAGCAAATATCAAAAGCTTTAAAATGTATTCTTCTTTAAATCGAAAAATATATTTTATATGTTTTTAATACAATTTTTAAATGTATTTTTTGTAATATTTTTTTTTGTTTCGCTCCCGGTCCGCGAACCGGGTAGCTTCCCGTTAGCTCAATTTCTTGCCGCGACCCGGTCCGCGAACCGGTAAACGTTCCGTTTGCGCAACTGCCGCGTTAGGAAACAACATGGTGACGCGTCGCGTAACCGCGACGTATCGCGTTGTCGCGTAATGCGTCATATGACGCGTCGCGTTAGCGCACCCGGAAGTGCTCCGGTACGCGAAGCGAGGCGCGAAGCGCAGCTTCCCGGAAGCGATCCGGGACGCGGCGCGGAGCGCGTAACGTAAGCATAACAGGTCATGTGACTTGTTAATAACACTTTTCATTGGTTCATTTCACTTTTGGTTTCCTAATGATGTACGGCTAGGTCATGTGACCTAAAAATAACACTTTTCATTGGTTCAGAACTATTTTTTTTCCCAAATGATGAAAACCCCTCCTTGTTTCCTCACTCTGACTTTCATCTTTGTGAGAGGAAGACCTTTTTTCATCACTTAGCAATGGCAAGTGTTGTAGCTTCAGCTAGTGCACCCCCACCACCACCACCACATCCTAGGAAGAGAGGACCACCTCCTCAGGTAATCCTCAATCAAGGGGAGGAAGAAGAGGAAGAAGAGGAAGAGGAGCAAGAGAGGAGGCAGTTTTTGGAAGAAGAGCCTAGGACGTCCCGTGTCAAAGAGAGTTTCATTTGGCAATTTTTTAAATATCCCCGGGGCCAAAAAAAAGTGAATGCCCGGTATGTAACTTGCCTTATATGCAAGAAAGATCTGTCCAGAGGGACAAATAAAAAATACAGTTATGGCAATTATACGATGCATCGCCATATGGAGAGGTGGCACCCTATCAACTACAGTGCTGCGCAGCTACGTGACATGCAGGACAACCCCCCTCCTGTGGCCCGAAGATCAAATGTGGAGGAAGTGACGGGACCAGAGGCGAGGGACATGGTCCCAAATATACAGATGAGGTTCGGGACAATCAAACAAGTGTGCGTGCGTTGCGGCCAGTTGATTTGCTACAGAGAAAGTAGCATCAATTTAATCAACTTAGCAATTGATAATCATTATTGTCCGAAACGCCCCAGAGAATAAATTCTTTTTTTTTTGTTGCTCCTGTTGAGCCCTTTACAATGAATCGTTTTCGTTTCCCCCCCCCCAAAAAAATATACAACCGTTCAAAAAATACAAAAAAAGTAAAAAAATGTTCAGAAAAATAATAAAAAAATATAAAACAACAAAAATAATTTTAAAAAAAGTTCTTTTCAGAACTACCTCCCCTTTATAAAAAAAATTGCTGAAATGTTTAGCACTCTGGCAACCTCTATTTCTTTTGGTTCGCTTCCCGGTTCGCTCGCCGGTACGCGAACCGGAAGCGAAACAAAAATTTAAAAAAGAAGAGTAAGTATAAGGGAAGGAAACAGAGAGTAATGTTAAAAGAAAGACAGCTATAGGGAGTAACACAGAGATACTGTTTAATAGATCTATTTACCGAAGAAAAGATGGAAGAGGGTATAATAGTGAAAAACAAAATAGATAAGGAAGTGAAAGAAAAAAAGGAGAGTAGAAGAATAATAAACAAGAGTTTCTTAGAGAATGTGAGTGAATGTTCAAAATAAGATTAAAACATGTGGAATAACAGAGAGAAAAAACAGAAAGCAGAAAAGAAGAAGTAACAGAAAAGGAATGATTGAAACAGCAAAGAAATGTAAATAACATAGGGGCATATTATCAACATAGGTGATAAAATTATCGCTGCTTTTATCGGCAGAAATCTGCCGCTAAAGCCGCTTTTGCGGCAGAAAACTGCCGCTAAAGCCACTTTTGCGGCAGTTTTCTGCCGATAATGACTGCTTTTATAGGCAGAAATCTGCCGCTAAAGCCGCTTTTGCGGCAGAAAACTGCCGCTAAAGCCGCTTTTGCGGCAGTTTTCTGCCAATAAAAGCAGCGATAATTTTATTGCCTGTGTTGATAATATGCCCCTTAGTGTGCTTGAACTACAGGGAGAAAGCATAATGAACTATTAGTGAAAGAGTGATCAGTCAGAGACAGTGAGAGTAATAGAGACGGAGTGAGTGAACAGGAGTGAGGAACTATGAGAACAGAGAGACTGAGAAAAGGAGTGGAAGGAGTAGAGTAAGTAAGTAATAGAGAAAGGAATGAGAGAAGTAGCAAAGGCAGGAAACTGAGGGTTAAAGAAATGAAGCAGTGGAACTAATAGAAGTTAAATGTGATAGAAATGTAATGAAAAGAGTACAAAACATTTACCTTATAATTGTCGTTAACTCAGTCACTTGTTATTTTTATACTTTCAATCTGTGAAAGAAAGAACAAAAATGTGAAAAATATTAAAACATGTATTTAAAAATTAGAAAAGACAAGGGAAAAGATTGAAGGACAAACAGGTTTTCAACAACTTTGACACTTACAGAAGCCTCTGCTTCTCCATGCCCCTTACACAGTCCTAAATATATACATTTTAAACTAACAGTATCTTGTTGCAGATGAAGTGAGGCCTATCTTGCAACATGGTGCATCTTTTGCATCACTGCTGCATCACATAAGTGATGCAACAGCGGCACAAAAGAGGCGCATGGCCATCATAAATCTGCCCCTAACATTTTAAATGATTGATTCAGGATGCCGATAAGGTGTGGCCTATCCAGGGGTTTGTTTGAGGTGAGGCCTACTCAGGGTTACAGATGAAATTTAGACTTGTTGAAGAGTACAGAGGAGATAATACATGTCCATGCCTACCAATGAAGTGAGTCATGTCCACTGCCCTCTTTAACAAAGGCCAGACCTCCTCTGTCTCCCTGGACAGGCCTAAACCTGATCTGCACAATGTGATTCGTAATGTTAGGAAACACAGGTGATGTAATTGAAAAACGTGCAATTTCTTTTGCTCATTTCACAATCACATCACTTGTGTTTCCTTTTCTTAGGTATCTCATTGTGCAGATGTAGTCCAGCATATGAAAGAGTACGCAGAAGTGCAGCACTGCATGCAACAACTTTGACACTTACTGAAGCATCAGCTTCTGCATGCCCCCTACACAGTCCTAATTATATACATTTTAAACTGACGGTATCTTGTTGGAGATGAAGTGAGGCCTATCTTGCAACATGGTGCATCTTTTACACTGCTGCTGCGTCACAAAAGTGACGGAACAGCGGTGCAAAAGAGGCGCACGGCCATCATAAATCTGCCCTTAACATTTTAAATGATTGTTTCTAGATGCTGATAAGGTGTGGCCTATCCACAGATTTGTTTCAGGTGAGTCCTACTCAGGGTTGCAGATGAAATTGAGGCTTGTTGAAGAGTACAGAGTAGATAATACATGTGCAGGCCTACCAACGAAGTGAGTCATGTCCACTGCACTCTTGAACAAATGTCAGACCTCCTCTGTCTCCTGGAACAGGCCTAAACCTCATCTACACAATCTGATGCGTAATGTTAGGAAACACAGGTAATGTAATTGAAAAACTTGCAATTTATTTTGCTCATTCCACAATCACATCACCTGTGTTTCCTTTGCTTAGGTATCTCATTGTGCAGATGTAGTCTATCATATGAAAGACTACGCAGAATGTGAGCACTGTATGCAACAACTTTGACACTTACAGAAGCCTCAGCTTCTCCATGCCTCCTACACAGTTCTAAATGTATATCATAAATACAAAAAGTACAGAATTAATTATACATGTTAAGTGGTTTATTTTTGCTGTTCTCAGAATTTATCAAATTTCACTAAAAACAGTGACTTGAAGTTATTCATCATATAACAGCGGGGAAAAAAAACACAATCAAAATGATTGTGTTTAAAAAACCCATATAACATAACCAATCAAAAATCAGAACTCCTTAAAATTAACTTACTTTCCATGACGTCGAAGGATATCCTATGAACAGCTTACACTCTGTTGTGCTGTTATTATTTTCAGCCCGCCACTTTCTGAAAGAAAAGCTCCATCGTTTTGACAAATATGTTACATACAATAAATGACTTCTCGCTCTCTACCACACTTTTCCACAAGGCCAAATCGTGTAAGAGCCATTTATAACTCTTGGAATTCTTCTAAGCAAATCCCGTCATTTTCTTTTTCCGCAACTTTCAGAAAGAAAACGTTCAAGATCACTTTCACAATCCTGTACTAGTAATATCTTACCCTTCTTGCTCACTCATGTTCCACATTTCCTATGACTGATACTGCTTACTATGAAGCAGACTTACACTACCTCTATGACTACTACAATTATTTAATTCTCTACATCACTTTTAATCACAAAGCAATTTAAAACAGTACATAAAATTATATCAACCCCTAGAATCATTATAGGCCAGTTACCTACCCTAAATTATTTCTTCTGAAAACAGAAAGTAAGAATATTTTTAATAAGATGTGTAATAAGTGGATGTTGTCAAAGGACCATCATGTCATATAATAGCTGCAGTTAGAAAAAAAATTCTAAAATCAGCGAGTGTGTAGCCACAACATGTGAAATTAAAGTTGAAAACTTATTTTCATCAGGTTTATATAGTTGGAATTTTTAAATGACATTATAACCAAAAGTTTGTTCAAAATATGTTGACAGCATTGCAGACTTACATTACCTCTACTCCATGGTTTGATTGGCTGCTTGAATTAGCTTATTAAAAGAAACAGTTTTTCTGAACTCATTCAAAGTGCAGTTATTTTTTCATGACGTCAAGTGTTATGGTAAGAACACCGTTTGCTTTGGGAAATACTCTGTTGTCCTTTAACTAATCCGTGCCCACCACTTTCTGTAAAAAAACCTTCTTTTTTTCAGGAAATAGTTAAAACTGAAAAATAACTTTTGACTCTTTACTACACTTATCCTCAAGGCCAAATAGTGTAGGAGCCATTAGAACCTCTTGAAATTCCTCAGAGCAAATCCCGAGATTCTTTCCCTAAAATTTTGGTTGTAAAAACACCAGGTAAGAATTTTTAAGGTCAAAAGGCAATTTTTTTTTTTAAGTTAACACAGAATCATTGCAGAATGACCAGCCGTTTCTAGACTTCAAATAAGCTGTGTAATGTCCTGATGTTGTTGAAGGACCGTCATGATATATAATTGCTGCAGTTACAAAAGTCCTTCCTGATATTGACAACTGCGAAGCCACAAAATTTTTAATTAAAGTTGTCAATTTTGTTCTATCAGGCCTACATCGTTGGAACATTAAAATGACATACTGGCCATATGTTCGTATAAATAATGTGGACAACATTTCAGACTTACATTGGCTACACTCCATGTTGTGATCAGCTGCTTTTACTAGCTTATTAAAGGACACTGATTTACTGTCTGGCAAAGTTAAATATATAAATTTTTCTGAGTCTACACTAGTAGTACTTGATACCCTACAGTTCTCGCAGTCATGTTGCCATTGATAAGAAAGGCCAAACAGGTGATCTGGTATACAACCTTTACCACGCAACTTTTACAACGACCTACCATTACCACGCATTTTTTACAACGCAGGATCCATTACAACGAAGTACCATTACCACGCATGTATTTACAACGCAGGTACCTTTACAACGCATACCATTACAACGTAAGTATTGGTAAGTATATCATTTTATTAAAAATATTATAAGTTTGCGTTTTTGGGTAAAGGGGTATTTTTAGGGTTCAGGGTCAGTTTTGGGTTTTTGGGTAAAGGGGTATTTTTAGAGTTCAGGGTCAGTTTTGGGTTTTTGGGTAAAGGGGTATTTTTAGGGTTCAGGGTCAGTTTTGGGTTTTTGGGTAAAGGGGTATTTTTAGGGTTCAGGGTCAGTTTTGGGTTTTTGGGTAAAGGGGTATTTTTAGGGTTCAGGCTCAGTTTTGGATTTTTGGGTAAAGGGGTATTTTTAGGGTTCAGGGTCAGTTTTCAGTTTTTGGGTAAAGGGGTATTTTTAGGGTTTAGGGTCAGTTTTCAGTTTTTGGGTAAAGGGGTATTTTTAGGGTTTAGGGTCAGTTTTCAGTTTTTGGGTAAAGGAGTATTTTTAGGGTTTATGGTCAGTTTTCAGTTTTTGGGTAAAGGGTATTTTTAGGGTTCAGGGTCAGTTTTCAGTTTTTGGGTAAAGGGTATTTTTAGGGTTCAGGGTCAGTTTTCAGTTTTTGGGTAAAGGGGTATTTTTAGGGTTCAGGGTCAGTTTTCAGTTTTTGGGTAAAGGGGTATTTTTAGGGTTCAGGGTCAGTTTTTAGTTTTTGGGTAAAGGGGTATTTTTAGGGTTCAGGCTCAGTTTTGGGTTTTTGGGTAAAGGGGTATTTTTAGGGTTCAGGGTCAGTTTTCAGTTTTTGGGTAAAGGGGTATTTTTAGGGTTTAGGGTCAGTTTTCAGTTTTTGGGTAAAGGGGTATTTTTAGGGTTCAGGGTCAGTTTTGGGTTTTTGGGTAAAGGGGTATTTTTAGGGTTCAGGGTCAGTTTTGGGTTTTTGGGTAAAAGGGTACAGGGTAAAAATTTAATATAATTAAATTTAAATTACATTAAATTAAATTAATTAAATTAAATTAAATTAAATTAAATTAAATTAAATTAAATTAAATTAATTAAATTAAATTACATTATATTAATTTTAAATAAATTACATTTTAAAAAATATTATACACTTACCAATACTTACGTTGTAATTGTATGCGTTGTAAAGGTATATGCGTTGTAAATACATGCGTGGTAATGGTACTTCGTTGTAATGGATCCTGCGTTGTAAAAATTGCGTGGTAATGGTAGGCGTGGTAAAAGTATGCGTTGTAACGTCATACATCCGGTGATCTACATCTACACCTTCATCTTTCAATACATCAAGCATATACATTAAAAACTCCTGACAATCTTGCTGAATATTTTGAGAGAATTGCGTTTGACCTGAACATTTGTCTAACAGATTTCGAATTTCAGACACACTTTCTATTTTTGTTCTATCTGTGCTACATTTCTCCAACACAGAATTCAACAAACTGCAAAATCTTTGATCCGAATTGACTACAATCTCTTCTTTTAAATTTTCTAGAGAAAACAAAACATTAACCACTACATTAGCATAGCAGTTGACACCAGAACTGTTTTCAAATTGAAAACCAACAACATCTTCAACAAAATCCTTTTTCTTTCTGCTTATAATTTCTGGTTCATCGACTTTTCGTCTTTTTGCTACAACCTCTCTACTATTGGTCACATTTCTTCGTTTCCGGCCTACCACACGTTTCTCAAACAAAGGATATTGAGGCAAATGTGGCGCATACTCTCTTCTTAACCTATTGTATTCCTTAACACAATCTAGATCCGCACAAATGTTTGTGACATCACACTCAATCAAGTACAATCCCGATAAAGTTCTGACTCGTGACAATGCCACATATGCCATACCCTCCTTGAACACAGAACTGCCAATATTCACCAATGCACTGTCTACACTTAAACCTTGCGATTTATGGATTGTCACCGCATATGCCAAGCAAACAGGAAACTGCTTACGGCGAACATATAAGTCTTTTACAAGCAAAAACCTAGCAGAGCAACGACCAATTAGCTGTACTTCCTCAATGCCATCAAATTTAATTTTTTAAAAATTCAATTCCATCTCTATTTCTGTATTTCTCAAAATCAACAACATTACCCATTGATCCATTTACCAGACCTCTTTCAACATGTAAATTCCTTCTTAAAATTATACGGCAATTTAAGCACACATTCAGAGTCTTTTCAAAACCAGCAGTTTTAGATATAGTCTTCTCTAATGAATCCAATTTTGATTTCAAATTCTCAGACAAAATAATTGTTGCTCCCATATGCTCTATTCTGTCAATAGCTTCCAGTTTCACAATCTCTTGGTTTTCTAAATTCAACATTTTGTTGTTGAAGATGGCACATTCTGCAAGAGTTGGCATCAAACATATTCCAGATTTCTTCTCAGTAATTTTCTGAAAAATATTCTCAGGCACAACGTCTTCTTCTGGATACAAATTTGACAGTAATCAGGCATGTAAAGCTTCTTTCCCATGCTCAGTCACTTTTCCGATTCTTACATCTTGTAGAATATTCTTATAATCTTCATCCTTAGCTTGACGCATATTTTCACGCAGTTCAGCATAATTGAAGTTTAACCATATATTGACGTTGCCAATACTCCCTAGGCACTTCCTGGTTTCTTCATGCGTGAGCATTTTGAACACAGGTTGTCCTTTCACTGGTGTCAGCTGCAGAAGATCACCGAAAACAATGATGTGTTTGCCACCAAATAACACATCATACTCTGTTTTGAGAACTTCTTGCATTCTCAAATGCACAAAGGCAAGCATGACATTGGAAACCATGCTTACTTCGTCAATGATAAGAAGTTTCATTTTCCTAAAGACTCTTGAAACTTCACAACAAGCATCTCCAGATAACTTGTGGTATTGTAGTTTGTTATCATGCTCCACTGGCAGCATCAGTAGACGATGCAAAGTAATACCTTTAATGTTATGTGCTGCCAGTCCAGTTGGAGCGGTGACAACACAAGACAGCGATGACTCAGTCCTTTTCTGCAAATAACATGAAATTGCTTTAATGAGGAAACGTTTTCCAGTTCCCGCTTCTCCACTCACGTACAGTCGGACAGGCTTCAACGACGTACATGAGCACTCTTTCTTCTCATGACTTAATCCATGATCTATTTGGTTGGTAACTTCGTCATATATTTTCCTCTGCTCAACGTTGAGTTGTCTTTCCAAGTCTTCTAAGTTAACCGCATCCTCCTGAGCATGTGCCATGGCTCTTTCCACTTCAATCATGGCAGTGGCAGCTTCATTTTTGATAACTGGTCCTCCTAGTGGATCCTGACTCAATGAAACAGAACTCTGACTGTCCTGAGAACTGTCTCTAGCAATCTCGGCTGCAATCGTTGCTTCCTGCTCGATTTCCGCATTCAACATTTCTAGATATTTGGGAAAAACAGGACAGTCTATGGTCTCCTTGGCGGCATTGAAAGAGTCTTCGTAACAGAGGAAATCTCCAAGCAGTTCCTCTTCTGCACGCCAAGGCTTGAAAAGTTGCAAAAGTGCTAAATAGAAAAACTCTTTTCTTTCAGGAGATTCGCCACTCAATTTTCGATGGTTTACCAAGTGGCATTTTCTTTGCTTGACCAGACATCCCTCACTTCCAATTACAGCATACACTCCTTTATCAATATCTTCTTTGATGTTCCTCTTGAATATGTAATTATGTAGAACCTCATACAGACAAACATTCTCGAGGTGACTGCTTCTATTTGGATAATATGTATCCAACATGTTGGTCTTCAAAATATCTGTACTGTTTGGCTCCTTTTCCGCCAAATACTCAATTTCCCGTACAGGTTTCAGAACTCGATTACGCGTTGCAGCAAGACCAAGACTCGCCCAAATGATACTCCTGGATTTGGCATAGAGACTTGCTGAAGACAATCGGTCAGAACATTCGTAAGCTCCGATTTCTCGATGCGACAACATCTTCAGACTGAAACTGTACAACTTCTTACTGAGGCTCTTTTCATGGGAAATGTCCTCCCACATATCCTTCAATTCTGTCTTTTCTTTTTTGGTGATGTAAGATGTCACATACCGAGCCACAGCCATACAGTTATCAGCCACAAACTGTATATCCATGTTAGCATTCCACATGGACAAAATCACTGGGTTGTAGTCGTTAATGTACTTGGACTCTTCGTTCCTTTTCAAATTGTACGTATTTTTGGGTGATTTCTTCATCACATTATGTCGCAGTGAAGACATCAAACTGTTCACTCTTCCTTTAGAAATCACCGGTCGTGGAAAGGCGAAACGACATTTTGTGTAGAACTTGTCCTTGTTTCTGAATTTACGACGACAGTACTTTCCACAACGATGGCTTTGGAGGCGTAAAACTTGTTCTCTTAGGCTTTTGTCTTCCTTTGCCTTTGGAACAGCACATGTAGAATACTGTTCTATGAAACTCATCACTAAGTCATCCGGATCTGTTCCAAAATTGGGTGCATCTTTGATCCACAGCAGCATATGTATATGAGGAGCACCTCTTGCTTGGTACTCCTTTCTCCAGAAGAAATCCAACACCTCTCCAAGAGGTGGATTTTTCTTGTTCATGATGAAAGACATCATAGCTTCAAATCTATGATTGAAGTACCTGCATACATTCACTGGATCCAAGGATCACAGTTCTCCGGGTGTCTTGAATTCGATATTTTCAATGTTTCCATTTGCCTCTCGTAGAAATTCAAGTAAATCTTCCCAGCCATACTCGGCACAACTGAGAGTGAGGAACCATGTGGGAGTTCCTAAGTTCCTCAGCATACATTTTAAATCACCATGACGACGGTACCAGTACTCATTAGTACCACTCTGACACGCCATGAGATTAATCAGGTGAGAATCCAAAATACTGTCTTGCACATTGACTGTATCCATAAAGTCACTTGCCGAGATATTTTGCATCTGTACACCACTTTTCAAGATGTGGTTCACTGCATATGACAGTCCAGACAGATCGCTTTCAAACAGTAGATGAAACAAATAGGGAATGCATTGACGAAACCTAGGATCTTCTGCATACAATCGTAAAGTCCGGTATTCAGAAGCAGGAATTTGATCAGGTCGCTCATCATATCTTCCTCCTTGACCTGTTGGAAATAGCTGTGGGAAACACCGAGCTTCCAAACTTTTCTCCCAAACACTAATGGGACTTCCTTTGGCTTGTTTCATTTGAAACAACTCAATAGCATTCCCCATGACTTCCTTGGAATGCAAAGGATGAACACTATAATGTTCATATATTTCTTCATTTTTAGAGGCTTCTACTTTCTCAATTTCACCAGCACACAAATCGCTATCCTCTTCTTCACTTACTTCCTCTTCTGCAACATATACATTCCTGTAGTACTTATTGGTTTTCTTCAAATACAATGTTGCCTTTTTGACTTTCCTAACATCCACTAAATCTTGCCAGATTTTCTTACTCTTTGTCGGAACCCCATTAACTAAGATAACCAGAGGTTCCTCTTCCACTTTCTCTACTCCAATTGTATTAATGTTTTTCTTCAAATCTAGAGGCAAATAAACAACTCTTCCCTTTAATCCTCTCTGTAAATCTGATGGAGGCAATTTCCCTGTCTTTGGCTCCATTCGTACAATAGCCTGAAAGGGATGGATACTTTGAATCAAAATAGATTCATAAGTATTTAAATCCTTCAATTCAGAAGGAATCTCAACCAATTCCAGATTATTATGAACCGCTCTAGCAGGCATCCGGTTTTGATTTAATTTGTTACAACAATAAGTACACACACGTTGATCCAATCCCAAATCAAAACAATTTTCTACCATCAAGTATGTTGCAAAATCCTTCCATTCACTATTATTTTCACTTTCACTTTTCGCATATAAATCCACTAACTTAGTCTGATTCTTATAATAAGTGCGTCAACAACACACACAAGTAAAATTAGGCCTGTACACTATCTTCCACATTACCTTCTTCTTCTGGGTCAATTTCAACATTCTCCTCTTTACTTGCAAAGTAACAAAACTCAATTTCTTCACAAATATTCTTCACATCTACTTCAGAACCATGCAAAAGAGCAGTGCATAATTGTTTAAGCATAATTGCTGGACTCTTAGCATAATACAACATTCTAACTAATTTCCTCACTTTATTATGATGCACTGCTAGCATCCTGAAATGATGAAAAACACTCTGGCATACTCTCCTGGAAAGACAAGCCAGTGAATGACCATGCAAACCTGTCACTTCTCTCACTCTGCAAGGATCTAATTCTTGCAACAACTTCATTTTCTGTTTTAAAGTTTTCTTAGTAAATGTCCGTACAAAATCACAAAGCAAATTGATGGAATCCTGTCGCACACTGCAAATACTACTACACTTCCAGATATACACTGGTCCCTTAGGACGTCTTCCTAAAACCTCATTCCCTAACACCTCTTTTGCCTCTGTTGTCACAAGTTTTTCTTTTTCAACTGGACAACCATCTTTCACCTCATAAGCTTGACCACTGGTGTCAACTGCATGCACCAAATCATTATCCTGGAAATAACTCTCTTCATTAAAAAATGCCTCACAACTTGAACTATGCATCCATTCTCCTGAAAAAACTTCACAAAAATTACTACGATTAACTGTTCTCTTCCATCTACTATTTCTTTTGAAATCATAAATTGCCTTGTTTAGCTTCCTAATTCTATTGATTATCAAAATAAATTACTTTCGCTTAATTTCAAATGCCTGATCAATAATTTTCTCAACTTTTTTTTTCTCTTATAAAAAACCACTTTCTGTTGACCTTTCTTAATATTTTTGAACAAATTGCCAATTATCCTGTTGCGGAACATTCGTCTACGAATGTCCCTAAACTGATTTTTCCTTCTACTACCATGCACAGAGTTATCTCCTGCTCTAGCAGTAAAATTTTTGATTGGCCTTTCCTTTCCGTTTAAATTGGTTCTCTTTTTCTGGACTAAAACATTTTCTGTAGTACTACTTTTTTTTCTACAAATGTTTCTTAGGAATGATTTTGTTGTCTTACCCGGAGCTTTCTTGGTGACTTGACGAGTTTTTATTGTAGAGGACTGCTGCAAGCATTTAGTAAGCTGCTGTCTTTGACGTTTTGTAGCCTTTAGGTTTCGTTCTTTAGATGGCATTATGTACTTTTGAAATGATCTGCAGTTGAATCTGTGGTAAAATATAATTAAAAATGTTATTAACCACTATTACCAAACAGTAAATCAATAACAGTCGTCAAAAATTTAACACACTACTTGTCATTTTTACATACAATAATTTTTAGTGCATTGGCAAATTTAGTAGTCACAAATAGTAGCAAAGAAATGGAATGCTTCTACATTTGACCTGTGCTGTTTTATATGTGAATCTGAACTAATTTTATGAGCATATTTGACTATTTTATTAAAGACACTACACACAACCTGTTTTTGAAGTTGTGTTTAATTTTAAATGAAACGGTTTACATGTTTACTTTTCATTTCCAGTAACTTTTAAAAATAAATGTTTATAGTTCCATAGGCTCAAGCAGGTCAGCTTCCCACCCTATGTCATACAATTCTGACAAATCGGCATCCTCATCATGTTCTTCATCATCCTCAGGATTTAAATCATCCAAGGGATCTACTTCCACTGATGTTTCAATCACAATTTCAATGATAATATCGAGATCAACAGATTGCTCATTATCACTCATGCTTGATGTTGTCGTTATCTTTAAAGAAAGAGAACAACAATGAGATGTTGCAGAGTAAGAGACAAATCTCAGAGACTATAATTGTAAAATTTTTTAACAAGGATAACATTTTGCAGATATTATTTAACCATGTCCAGCGATGCTGTTTCAAACAGGCGTAAGGATTTGATTCAGGAATGCCATAAATGTGACTCAGTGAAATCTTCTTAATTTTACTGTGTTAGTTTTACAGGGCTTTCATGCAAATGACTGGCCACCCTACAACAAAACGCTCACATGAAATCTGACGCAGGTTTCATGTGGCACAGGACTTTACAGCATGACACATCTGCCTAGATGCATCAAGTTGTAAATATGTCGCAACATAGCAAATCTTTTGCACCGCCGCTGCGTCACAAAAGTGACGCACAGTGGCGCAAAAGAGGCACACGGCTATCATAAATCTGTCCCTAACATTTTAAATGATTGATTCAGGATGACGATAAGGTGTGGCCTATCCAGAGGTTTGTTTGAGGTGAGGCCTACTCAGGGTTGCAGATGAAATTTAGGCTTGTTGAAGAGTACAGAGGAGATAATACATGTGCAGGCCTACCAATGAAGTGAGTCATGTCCACTTCACTCTTGAACAAAGGCCAGACCTCTTCTGTGTCCGTGGACAGGCCTAAACCTCATCTGCACAATGTGATTCGTAAAGTTAGGAAACACAGGTGATGTAATTGAAAAATGTGGAATTTCTTTTCCTCATTTCACAATCACATCACCTGTGTTTCCTTTGCTTAGGTATCTCATTGTGCAGATGGAGTCTAGCATATCAAAGAGTACACAGAAGTTGAGCACTGTATACAACAATTTAGACATTTACAGCAGATTCAGCTTCTCCATGCCCCCTACACAGTCCTAAATGTTTACAGTTTAAACTGACGGTATCTTGTTGGAGATGAAGTGAGGCCTGTCTTGCAACATGGTGCATCTTTTGCATCACTGCTGCATCGGTTTCATGTGGCACAGGACTTTACAGCATGACACATCTGCCTAGATGCATCAAGTTGTAAATATGTCGCAACATAGCAAATCTTTTGCACCGCCGCTGCGTCACAAAAGTGACGCACAGTGGCGCAAAAGAGGCACACGGCTATCATAAATCTGTCCCTAACATTTTAAATGATTGATTCAGGATGACGATAAGGTGTGACCTATCCAGAGGTTTGTTTGACGTGAGGCCTACTCAGGGTTGCAGATGAAATTTAGGCTTGTTGAAGAGTACAGAGGAGATAATACATGTGCAGGCCTACCAATGAAGTGAGTCATGTCCACTTCACTCTTGAACAAAGGCCAGACCTCTTCTGTGTCCGTGGACAGGCCTAAACCTCATCTGCACAATGTGATTCGTAAAGTTAGGAAACACAGGTGATGTAATTGAAAAATGTGGAATTTCTTTTCCTCATTTCACAATCACACCACCTGTGTTTCCTTTGCTTAGGTATCTAATAGTGCAGATGGAGTCTAGCATATCAAAGAGTACACAGAAGCTGAGCACTGTATACAAAAATTTTGACATTTACAGAAGATTCAGCTTCTCCATGCCCCCTACACAGTCCTAAATGTTTACAGTTTAAACTGACGGTATCTTGTTGGAGATGAAGTGAGGCCTATCTTGCAACATGGTGCATCTTTTGCATCACAAAAGTGATGCAACAGCGGCGCAAAAGAGGCGCACGGCCATCATAAATCTGCCCCTAACATTTTAAATGATTGATTCAGGATGACGATAAGGTGAGGCCTATCCAGAGATTTGTTTGAGGTGAGGCCTACTCAGGGTTGCAGATGAAATTTAGGCTTATTGAAGAGTACAGAGGAGATAATACATGTGCAGGCCTACCAATGAAGTGAGTCATGTCCACTGCACTCTTGAACAAAGGCCAGACCTCTTCTGTGTCCCTGGACAGGCCTAAACCTCATCTGTACAATGTGATTCGTAATGTTAGAAAACACAGGTGATGTAATTGAAAAATGTGGAATTTCTTTTGCTCATTTCACAATCACATCACCTGTGTTTCCTTTGCTCAGATATCTCATTGTGCAGATGGAGTCTAGCATATCAAAGACTACGCAGAAGGTGAGCACTGTATGGAACATGGCTATGTAACTCAAAGAATCAAAATCTAAATTTGCCAAGCACACATGGGGGCGTATTTACAAGGACCTTGCACCACGGGGAAATGTCTTAAATTAAAATGGGAAAAATAACATCAAAGGGACTCAAAGGCCTTGTAAATATGCCCCAAGCAACCTATGAAACTCTAGCAGTACATATCAAGAAACCTAATTGATTTCAAAAAACGTTTTTAAACACATCATGTAAAGCAATTATATACCTACATTCATGGGGAAGTGACTTAAAACGCTCTAAGACACATGAAAGCGTTTTTTAAGGCCCTTGCACCATTTTTGCGTCACTTTTAACATGGCTATGTAACTCAAAGAATCCAAATCTAAATTTGCCAAGCACACATGGGGGCGTATTTACAAGGACCTTCCACCACGGGGAAATGTCTTAAATTAAAATGGGAAAAATAACATCAAAGGGACTCAAATGCCTTTTAAATATACCCCAAGCAACCTATGAAACTCTAGCAGTACATATCAAGAAACCTAATTGATTTCAAAAAACGTTTTTAAACACATCATGTAAATCAATTATATACCTACATTCAAGGGGAAGTGACTTAAAATGCCCTAAGACACATGAAAGCGTTTTTTTAAGGCCCTTGCACCATTTTTGCGTCACTTTTAACATGGCTATGTAACTCAAAGAATCAAAATCTAAATTTGCCAAGCACAGATGGGGGCGTATTTACAAGGACCTTGCACCACGGGGAAATGTCTTAAATTAAAATGGGAAAAATAACATCAGAGAGACTCAAAGGCCTTGTAAATATGCCCCAAGCAACCTATGAAACTCTAGCAGTACATATCAAGAAACCTAATTGATGTCAAAAAACGTTTTTAAACACATCATGTAAAGCAATTATATACCTACATTCATGGGGAAGTGACTTAAAATGCCCTAAGACACATGAAAGGGTTTTTTTAAGGCCCTTGCGCCATTTTTGCGTCACTTTTAACATGGTTATGTAACTCAAAGAATCAAAATCTAAATTTGCCAAGCACACATGGGGGCGTATTTACAAGGACCTTGCACCACAAGGAAATGTCTTAAATTAAAATGGGAAAAATAACATCAAAGCAACTCAAAGGCCTTCTAAATATGCCCCAAGCAACCTATGAAACTCTAGCAGTACATATCAAGAAACCTAATTGATTTCAAAAAACGTTTTTAAACACATCATGTAAAGTAATTATATACCTACATTCATGGGGAAGTGACTTAAAATGCCCTAAGACACATGAAAGCATTTTTTTAAGGCCCTTGCACCATTTTTGCGTCACTTTTAACATGCCTATGTAACTCAAAGAAACAAAATCTATTTGTAAAACACTTGACACAAAGCAACATTTTAAATACACAACTTTCTTCATGATTTTCTCCTTAAAGCATACTATTCTCTATTTAAATTAAATGAATCTTTTCTCACCTTAGCAAATACTTTTTGAGTTTCAAAACAGTCTCAGACACACACCAATTTTTCTTTAGCAGAGCAAAAGGTATGCACTCCAGAAGCTGCAACCAACAATGGCACAGAAATGCTGTAATTCATCACACATATCTCTCATGTCACCCAATCAAAACTCTTCCCTCACTTTTTTCAAATCAACACCCTTCCCCCCTCTGCCCTTTCTGCCTTTTTTCCATAGCAACCACCTCCTGAAAGACCTCTCATGTTTGCAAGTTCACACAACAATGTTTCAATTGAACTCTGAACTCTCAGTACACCTGCGTATCCAGTGCATTCTTTCATAAAATGATTTTTTCTTGACCATTCAAATTACATCTTTCAAAGAACTCATCCATGCACCCTAACTTTCTGTTTTCAGCAATCAAAATCCACCAATCACTGCTACTGATTAATTACTACAGAAACTCCACAGTTTTTTTCATTACATACTCCTACTGTTTCAACTGCCATTTCATTACCACACTTCATCTGACTGCAGCAGAACCTCCTCTCACCATGTTTTCTGTCTGGATTGTTGGACATAGTTATATCCACTGGGCTCAAAGGTTTGCTGATAACAGAAATTTACACAACCTCAATTTACAAAATGTGGAAATCAACTGGATTGGCCACAGATGATTAAGATGTCACCAATTGATACCATTGGTGAAAACCTTTTTGCATTTGCCAAAACCTGACCTGTTAATTGTGCACTGTGGAGGAAATGACTTGGGCACTTTGACTGGGGTAGGTCTGGAAATGCTTTTAAAGGACACCTTTGAGCAATTGATGGCACTATTTCCTCAAACTGCCTTGGTATATTCAAATATATGCCAAAGACAGAAATGGAGGTGGTCAAACGAATTTTGTCCACAAATTGAGAAATCGAGGAAGCATGTAAATAAGTCTGTTTCAACTTACATGAGAGACCATGGAATGGGCTCCATCTACAACAATAACTTGCGTTACTACATGCAAGATATCTACAGAGCAGATGGAGTTCACTTCTCAGATGAGGGGAACAGAATTTTCATCCTCAATTTAAGACTGTGCATTGGTACCTACTTGTAGGTACCTACATCAGCCACAGGACCCAAAAGCTCTTTTCAGAGCTACCCTACATCTGATCACTCACAATTATTATTTTACTTTTTTCACTAATTTTCACCAAAGTACGCTCCCCGGAGCGCTACCCGGTACGCGCACCGGCTGCTAACCGCGCGAAAATTTGAAAAAAAATGTTTTTTTTTTCGCACATATGGGCCTCTTCAGCCACCCTCAGAAAACCTAGGGGGTCAGGATACGTCTACCGTGTCCCCTTCTACCCATTCTCAACATTATTTGCCCTCCATCTTGTATCTCAATTCTACCGAAACACAAAATGGAGGACTCCCGTAACGCTGCCGGTTCGCTTACATGGGCGCGCACCGGGAAGCGCTCGCTCAAAAAAGGTGGGAAAGTAATTCACAGAAAAACCACTGGAGACACTTTCACCAAATATAGATTAGCTCATACTACATACCAATCCCTACCATTCTCACAAATTTGATTGAAATTCCATTTAGCCATTTAGCCTGTAGACCTCTCTAAATACCCTGAGGTAAATTACTTCACAAAACACATCTGAAGTGTTGAAATTGACAACCAATTAAAATGTTACTTTCATTTTCTACTTTTTTTACCTGACATTTGATTGGTTATGTACCTGAATATATATAAAGAAAGAGAGAGAAACACAGCCATTTTGACTACTACTTCCTGAACTACATTGCAAGATCATTTTCACTCACAACTTAAACTTGTTTTTAAAAGGTAAGATGTTATTTTACAAATTTGAAAACATTTTCAGATAGTTATATACTATCCCTCTGTAAGAGTTAGACATTGAGAAAGGCTTGTTTATTATAATTATGGATTGATTTAGGTTTCTGTGGTATAATTATGAATTTACTTAGGCTTTTTCACAGGCACTTTTTAATAGTACTACTTCACGCCTCAAAAGTACCTGTCTGAACTTAAACCCAACAGTGCCCTATCTCTACTGATATATTTATTTTTTATGCAAATTTCAGCACAAAAATGGAAGGAGAACAGAACGTTTCCTTTGAAATTGTCCTAGACATGAACAATGAGGAAATCATTGAACCCATTGACTTGGAATTCATGGATGAATCACGAGACCACGAACTTCTACAATGTGTAGAATCTGTGGATTTCTTACTTCAATATGAGGACGGTCAAATGTGGGAAGTTATGTTCAGTCAAAAAGAAGACATATCGGACAGTCAAATGTTAGACGTTCTATTAAATTTTGAAAAAGAATCAGAAAAATAAAATTATATTTAATAATAAAAAATTGTTTGAGTCTTTAATCATTTTTATATGTAATTCATAAACTAGTACCAAATTGATTATAATGTAAAGTCAGACTTATAGTATACTGTGCACAATCACAAAAATAAATTTATATTTAATAATCATAAATACTGCTACTTAAAAAAAAACTAAAAGAAACAACAAAAAGAACAATCAATAAACATACAATATTTCAAAATATCATAGTCTATCATTCTTTTTTCCTTATAGTACGCTCCCCAGACCGCTTCCCGGTGCGCGTACCGGGCGCTCCCCAAGCAAAAAAAACAAAAACAAATTTTTTTTTTTTGCCCCGCGGGGCCCTTTTAAAGCCTCCACATCAAACCTAGGGGGTCAGGGAGGATCTACTATGCCCCCTTATGGTCATTTCCCCCTTTGTTTTGGCCTCCTCTTGTCTCTCGATCCTACCGAGAGACAAGATGGCGGCCGCTCCGGACTGTTTAGAATGTTGACAGACACCGAAGAGCCAATCAGCTTCGCTTCGCGAAGTTCCGTAACGCGTCAGGTACGCGAACCGGGGCGCTGCCCGGAGCGCGCTTACAGATATATATATGTTTTTAAACGTTAATTTCTCAAAATCCACTGGAACACATATATTGAGACCTAGCAAAGGCACATCGGGCTACCAGTCCCTACAATTTTGCCAAGTTTCGTGAAAATCCATTCAGCCGTACGAGCTTTTTTCTCGACCCACCCTTGACGAAACCCCCCAAATTTTTTGGGGCTGCTCCGAAACAAAATGTGCCATTTTCCTGAAAATTTCAGCCAATTCCGTCCTCAAACGCCAAAGTTATTCGACATAGAATTTTCAAAAATCCCATAGAGAAAAAATCCTAACTATATATACCTACTGGCGACCGCCAGTAGGTAATATATATATTATATATATATTATCGAAACGCGTCAGGCTGGCGTGTGACTGCTAAAAGGATCCTGCCGAAGCATGTTTTCCATACCTTTTGAATAAAGGCTGTTGCTTGGAGCCTTTGATGTAGTTCGAGTGATTCCTAGTACTTCGGATCAAGCAAGAGCTACAATGTTAAAACGGCAGCCGAGCCGTCGGGAATGCACCATCCTGGTAACTTGGGAGCCGTGTGGACTGTCATCCTGCCAGCCCATTTTCGGAGCTACATCACACAGGATTTAGGAAAACATCGGAGGCGGGGGCCCATCCAGGGCCTTGAAACGAAGCCAGCAGAACATTGCACATTTAAACGGCACTACAATTCCCATAAACCGCAGCGCAGTACCAAAACAGGTGTGCGCCATGAGAGGAGAAAAACGGGAAGTAAGGCAGTGCACTTCATCCGCCACAAGCCTCTGAGGAGAATTATCGAAACGCGTCAGGCTGGCGTGTGACTGCTAAAAGGATCCTGCCGAAGCATGTTTTCCATACCTTTTGAATAAAGGCTGTTGCTTGGAGCCTTTGATGTAGTTCGAGTGATTCCTAGTACTTCGGATCAAGCAAGAGCTACAATGTTAAAACGGCAGCCGAGCCGTCGGGAATGCACCATCCTGGTAACTTGGGAGCCGTGTGGACTGTCATCCTGCCAGCCCATTTTCGGAGCTACATCACACAGGATTTAGGAAAACATCGGAGGCGGGGGCCCATCCAGGGCCTTGAAACGAAGCCAGCAGAACATTGCACATTTAAACGGCACTACAATTCCCATAAACCGCAGCGCAGTACCAAAACAGGTGTGCGCCATGAGAGGAGAAAAACGGGAAGTAAGGCAGTGCACTTCATCCGCCACAAGCCTCTGAGGAGAATTATCGAAACGCGTCAGGCTGGCGTGTGACTGCTAAAAGGATCCTGCCGAAGCATGTTTTCCATACCTTTTGAATAAAGGCTGTTGCTTGGAGCCTTTGATGTAGTTCGAGGGATTCCTAGTACTTCGGATCAAGCAAGAGCTACAATGTTAAAACGGCAGCCGAGCCGTCGGGAATGCACCATCCTGGTAACTTGGGAGCCGTGTGGACTGTCATCCTGCCAGCCCATTTTCGGAGCTACATCACACAGGATTTAGGAAAACATCGGAGGCGGGGGCCCATCCAGGGCCTTGAAACGAAGCCAGCAGAACATTGCACATTTAAACGGCACTACAATTCCCAT